>NW_009647579.1:1615517-1625257 GCF_000708025.1 Charadrius vociferus
GATGTTGTGAGCGGAGAGAGGCCGGGAATGCTAAGTTGATGCAGGACTGAAAACCAAAGAATTTGTGCCCGAGGCGCGAGCGGTTTCTTTTTCATTTCGTGCCCGTCAGTTGGAACTAATTCTGCGCAGAATTTCAAGTGAGCCCAAGTGGGATTATCTGTGAAATGCCCGCGGTCTCAAATGGGCAGTTTATTCAGGCCTCTGGACAGGATTTAGTGTAGGCTGTGATGTGTGCAGATTCCAGGGTTATCCTTCCTTTGATCGTGCTTTACCTATGGAAAAAAATCTCTGCGAACAATCCGGTTTTAGTCATGTAAAATTAAAGCCATTTTTTCTGCTTGAATAATACATTTGAGTGCTTCCACATAGAACGCTGGCCTTTTTTCTTCTTTTTTTTATATCCCATCTTGTTGCAATTTCCTCCCTTGGACCTCTTTGAAACTGGCTGTAGTGCTTAAAAAAAAAAAAAAAAGGAAAAAAAATCTGAAGGAATCCTTTGGATGCTGAGGTTTGTGTGGAGAGAAGTGGTGTGCAAAGTGTTTTAAAGCAGCTTCTTTGAATTGCCTTATGCTTTCCATCCTGTGTCTGGCATGGGCTACCTCACATGGCTCACTCTCAAAGCATACAGAAACTGAACTTTACTCATTCACTGATTCCTTTTGCATACAGCAAATGGAAATACTGCTTTGGTTCTTCCTGTAAAATGGAGTGTTGGGGTACTGGGAACCTCTTGGCTAGCCAGAGGAGTGGGTTTTTACAAAGCTGTAGCTTGTTTGGTCCAGTCTGAAGAGAGAAATACAGGATAACGAACAGTCGCTCTTTTAATTCTTGATTTTTTTTCAAGGCTACAATGCATAGGCAGTATTACGCAAGCTTGTATGAAATTGTAGGTAAGAAAAATTGTGCTAAATCTACTTAGTAGAACGTGAGCTTCAGTCTTGAGCTTCTAATGTGTATTTTAAGCAGGCCACAGGGATGTATGGTATTTATTTACAGATAAAATTATTTCTGTTTTGCCCAACATGCTGTTGAAGAATGAGGATCTTCCTACAGCATTTGCTTCTCTTCTGTGGTCCATGAAATTCAATAGTAAACCTGTTTTCTCCATACTGATGAAGAAACAGTAAAAGTAGTTTTACTTAAGCTGTTTATTGCTGGCTCATGAATGCTACAATACTGACTACTTCTTGCACAAAGACCTTTCATTAATCACTCTTATCTTAAGAATAAGAATAAGCACTAGAGTCGTGTAGAGTCTGAAATTATTGCCCAACCTGATAATGAGCAGATTATGAAAGATGTGCTCTGGAGGGAAGATTCTGTGGACAAGTCATATATTTTCTTGATTAATGAGATTTGGTTACCAAGATGATGGTGCAGTAATGTGCCTAAAAGAAAAAGACATTCAGAGTCTGTTGCAGTGTTAGGCAAATCACATACATTTCTAAAACAACTATATATTATCAATGTGTTTTCCAAAACCTGAATGAGACAGTAAGCTTTGCTTAAATTGCTGGTATACACTAAGAATGTAGAAAGGTGTTTGAACACAAGTTAAATTTAAATAGAAGCTTACAGTTAATAAAAAAAATAAATTGACCTTGTTAGGGAAATTTGTGTTTGTTAAAGGCGTAGTTTGTAAAACTGAAGGAAATACTTGCAATAAAAGCACTTCAAACAAAACAGGACCTGCCTACTTCATTCAAGGAAGTAATTTCTGTAAACTGTGGCATATATTGCAACAGAACAAGTGGTTCTGTGGTAGATGTGACACACCAGTTCTTGTAATCTTTACTTGTGCTAACTTTTGTTGAAGAAAGTGCAGCCTTTGTCTGGACAAGAGCCGACAAGAGCTGAAAAATCAGGTAGCCTGATCCTGAAGATGTTCAAACATATAACTTGGAGTACTTTACCAGCTGTAGTGGAAAAATTCAGTGAACTGGAAAAAAAAAAATTGTGCTTAAAATGCCTTAGGTGGGGAAAAAATTTGATTAAGTTAGTTGTAAAGATTGAACATACTTGCTTTTGGGCGTGGAAGAATTTCTTTCAGATAAGTGGTGCAGACGCTTTAATCAAAACTGGTAGCGTCTCTTTTGTAGCTAATGATAAAGTTCTGCAGTTTTTCAACAGTGCCTGACTTCCTAGAATTAGATGGTTAAATTCTTAAAAGTGGAAGTGACGGGAGTTTCTTAAGAGGCAGTTGAATTTCATAACACGTATGTGGCCCAAACCATGACACATATGGTATGATCACTTGCTGCAAACTATTTTCTCTTTCAGTTTTTTAGCTTTTCTCTTTCAGTCAGTATGCCATTTAGCTTTCCACCACTGTTCTTTTTAGTTTATATATGTAGATGGAGCTAATACAAATTTTCATAGAATCATCTAGGTTGGAAAGGACCTTTAAGATCGTCAAGTCCAACTATCAACCTAACACTGCCAAAACCACCACTAAACCTTGTCTCTCAGCACCACATCTACACATCTCCAAGGATGGTGATTCCACCACTTCCCTGGGCAGCCTGTTCCAGTGCTTGACAACCCTCTCTGTGAAGAAATTTTTCCTAATATCCATCCTAAACTTCCCCTGGTGCAGCTTGAGGCCATTTCCTATTGTCCTATGGCTTTTCACTTGGGAGAAGAGATTGAACCCCGCCTCTCTACATCCTCCTTTCAGGTAGTTGTAGAGAGCGATAATTTTGTTGTAAAGTAATAAAAAAACCCACCACATAACTACGTTGGAGTAGTTATTTTAGTCTTGATTCATGTGAATCCAGGACTTCAGTCTTTTAATATACTTTAATTTGGTTTCCTGCTAAAGGGCTGTATTTCAAATTTTAAGGCAGTCCTGTGGAAGCTGTCTGGCAGAGAAGTGTGTTAATCAGACCACCACCACAAAGTTCTAGGTTGTTCATCAGTCAGGGGAAAAATGTGGAAGATTGTGCGAGAATTGTGGTGATGACTTGCTATGGGTTTTTCCTCCCCTTGTACAAGTGCTCCAAATACACTTTGGTAGGCTTAACAAGGAGTTCTTTCAACAGAACTAATGAGAAAAGTATGCGTTAATGAAGACCAGAAGATGTACTTAAGATGGCTATATTCAAAGAAAATTGTGTAGTTGATTTTAGAACGATTTCTGATATCCGATATGTAGTTAAATTTTGGGTGACTTCTGTTAGTAGCAAGTAATTTAATTAACTTGTAGTTTTAACAAGATTATTTTTTTCCAATTTTCAGGTAATTTTTTAAATTTTTCTTCTTTTTTTTTTTTTATTTCCACACACTACCATTTTAGGTTGTTTAAAACTTTTTTTACCAAGACCAGGAGTTCATAGAAGTATGGTTAAGTATAAAGTTAATAAAATTAAAGGAATGAAAGCTTTAAACAAGCATGTAAGGCTTATTGATTAACTCAAATACATAAATATTTACTAATATGTTTGAACCATGGTTTAAAGCTAATTCTTTTGGTTCCCTGTGCGTGAGTACTTACTAAGGGATGGACACTAACCGTAATTTATATTTTGCTAGTGTTTTGCATGTTCTTATTCTCTTATTTCAGCACTGGGATGTTGGGAGGGAAGGTTTATTACTACTCAAAGAGAATATTCTGATTAAAGTTCTAGTGAAAGTGTTGTCTAATCCTAACATGCATGGTAAATGTACATGCGGGAAACAAAATGAAATGTGACACTTTCATAGTAAGTTTGTCCTGTTTTACAAGTAGGGCCAAATATTTTAAGAGTATGGTGTTAAAGATGAAAAATAAAAGTTGGTAGAAGAGAAACTGAGATGAGACTGCAGGTTATTTTCAAAGCTGGTGCAGATTTTTGCAGCCATAACCTTATTGCTGTTCTTCATTCACTTTCCTGTGCTTCAGTAGCAGCCACTGGTGTAAAGAATGATCTTATTTACACCTGTAAAATCTGAAAAATACTACTTCCCACACTCAGTAAAGGTTTTTAAAGAGACTTCTAAACCCTTTCAGGCTTTATTGCAAATGAAAAGCCAAGGTTGATACACTCAAGTAGTGCCATTCCTTCAAGGTGCTTAAGAACTACAGTGATCGTTATTTAAATTACAATAATATAGATAAATAAAAGTAACTCTGGCCCTTCTATTACACTTCAAATGAAATGTATACCATGTATGTGAATAACTCAATATTTGCCACTTGGAAAATAATCCTTTTCATGTAACTTTATATCTGCTTGTTGGTAACAATTCTATATGGCATAGCTGCTTCTGAAATGGGCCTGTGTATTCCTAAGTTATAGATGAAGTATTAATTTGTGCTACTGTTGAAAATTGTTGCAAAAGTCGTCCCACATAGTTCAGTGGGAGAAACTATACCAGAAACTTATAAAGGTTTATGTACCAACCAGTTTGATATTTCAAACTGATGCAGATGTAAATGTAGAAAATTTTCGTTACTCTCTTAGGCAAAGATTAAGCAAATTAGTGTTTTACAGTGCGTATCTGGGTGTTTACTGGAGACAGTAAATTTCTGTGTCTGGTTTCAGTATAAGACGAAATGCAATAACTGTATTACTTAATGCCCTCTTTAGCAATCAGAATTCTAGTTCTGTCAACTCTAATGGTGAAATAAATATATATTTTTTTTAATGGTACTTATGTTATACGGTTCTAAATGTTCCAGAACTTTCCGTGAAAATTAATCTTGCATTACCAATCCCTGCCCATGCAACGGGGCCTGAACAAGTCATGCTGCCCCACTTTTAAATCCTTCACTCAGTGAGTGGCTAAAGTACTGTGGAAATCTGTCTTTGTTTCCTCTGCATCAGTGTGAATTGGTGCCGGCAGATAAATCAGTAGAGTATGATTTTAGGCACAGGGTCGTACTGCCTCCTGTGCTTCACAGTCGCTGATTAGGGTGGTGTTCCTTGGCATGAAGAAGAGAGCTCTAAATGACGTGTCCTTGAGCTGTCACCAGGGTCTATCTTTTAACATCCACTTTAACTAGATAAGAAGGCTGCCTTTGTCTCAAAGTACAACTAATTGGTGTTGGGGTAATGGTAGATGGGGTGGGTTATCAAAAACACTTAAGACTGTGTATTTTCATATTGAGGAGTAGGGGACTGGTAAAGTGGTATTTTAAAGATACGGTCCTGAGCAAACAATAATGAGGAGTGGTAATCTTGGGTCTGTCTTGACTTGTAGCCACCCTACATCATGTTGCAGTGCAGCAGAGATTATGTCTGTGCTGTTTTTCCATACCATGAGGTACAAAGTGCAAGATCCCAGAAACGCCAGCAACGACCGGTTTGTTCTTTCAAAGGTAAAATCATAACTCTTATGCTATACTGTTGCAGTCTGCTAGTAAAGAGATGTCTGTCTGTAAATTAAATTGACTTGTCTGGCTTAACTTATGCTTGCATCTACACAGAAGTCTAGTGGAAATACTTGAGAGCTTGGAATTTGTCTACTTCAGAAAGACAAATAAAAGCTGGTTGAGTTTAGTTGTAGCGTAAGTCAAAAATAATTAAAAACTGTCTGTATAATGTGTCTTTAAGTCTTAACTTTCCTATGTTAAGTTGTTCTAGTATTAAATAATAAATGTTATTATATTGTCTGTAAAACCTATCAAGAGATATTAACGTCTGTTTTATTTTGGCATAACCGATTTTCTAACGAGTAAGTCACAGTTAGCTTTTGTGCTCTACTTGTTAAATGCAGCCATGCTGTTATGCCTGCAGTCACGTCACAATGCGCACTAATTACTGTCAGCTTTTCAGGGAGCATTATATAAAATAGTTATGGTAGGCTAGCGGGCAGTTCGCACTCCTACTGTGCCAGTATGATATTAAAGTCAATAATACTTCTGAAGCCACTGTGGTTCAGAAAACACATAAAACCACAATCTCGACTGGCCATTAGCATTTCTATCCCCTTTTGCATTGTGCCCTTGCAAATTACAGGGATGTGTCGATCATATGACATAAGAGCAGTTGAGGGGCCTTTGGAAAAAATAATGATGTAAAAAATGGCAGATGAAGTACTCCAGTGAGGCAGGTGCCATCTTTGAGTCAGAGTTCCTCACGTGGTGGCTTACAATGGTGCTGCGTAGCTGATGGTGTATATCCTTGCATTGGATATAACTGTTGCCACTTCGATTGCCATTCCACAATAAGTAATTGGATGAGCAGCAAGTAGCTAATGCTGAGGTGGTAAAGCAATACAAGAGTCACTTTTTCGTGTTTGCTTTACCTCTCTCTAATGAATCGGGGGTTCTGCCTAGAGTTGCGACATGGCTTCAAACCTCTGCATGTTTTTTTGACTCCTAATTGACTCCGTGGTGGAAGGTGACTACTACTCTGCAGTTGTCCAGTTGGACCTGGCCGCAGGGATCTGAGTGTATAAAGCTTAAAATTTTGCCTGTTGTCACTCACTGCATCTTACCTTGAATGTGTATGTATTGAAGAAGTTCTGATGGGATAATACTTGCTCATCCATCTGCTTACTGGTTTGGCAAACAGTACTCTGTTCTTGAAACTGGTACCTACACAAACGGAACCAAGGGTTTTTATTTGGATAACAAAACTACTTTTTGGAATTGGACCTGCATGGCTGAGAGAGACCTTCTTCCTCTTCCATGTTGATTTTCTTGAGGACATCTGTCTCCACTATAGTCAGCTATCTGGAGTGCTCTAAGGAGGGGCATGGGGGACTTGGAAACAAGCATCAGTGTGAATGTTGCATTGTAAAAGTGTTTTATAACTTGATCCCTTTTTAGTGGACGTAAGAACCTGATGCCAGGGTTTGTCAGCTTTGTAGGATTTTGCCTTGATACTAGGATATTGTGAAACTTGTGCTTTGCTTAACATTTATGTTTCTCTCTAGGGTCACGCAGCACCAATTTTATATTCTGTTTGGGCAGAGGCTGGCTTTCTACAAGAAGCAGAATTACTGAACTTGAGGAAAATTGATTCTGTCTTAGAAGGACACCCAGTTCCAGTGAGTGCTTATAACCTTTGATATAAGATGGTGTTTTCTACAAAACAAGAAGCCCATGTATTTTGCAGCAGTTCTTCTTTGCCAGCTACAGTACAGGAAAGATAAAGACTTACAAGAAGGATGATGATATTTATGGCTTCACAACTGAATCAGTGTCTGCATTTGAATGAGCATGCAAAAATGACCTTTATTGTTGTAGTAAAGTTCCCCTACAGTCATGTATGTCAATATTTTCCATTTAAATACAGTTTATATAAAGTTCCAGCATGGCTTTTCTTGTCCGTTAAGAAGCTTTGAGGTATTTCAGGAGTTTATATCCAGTTTGGTCACCTCATTGGTCTTTCCATTCTCAGCCAGTTGTTTCAAATGTTTTGTTTGGTTGGGGTTTTTTTACACAAAATCATCAGTTCTTAACTTGTGCCATCTAAGGCATAGCTGAGAAATTTCTGAGGCACAGGTACCATTCTGTTTCAGAGGGCCTGGTTGGCTTGTGACACTGATCATCAAGGTACATGCGTTGCAGGGAAAGAAGGGGAACAGGGCAAGATTTGGAGGGACTTGCACTGTATTTTTATAGCTGAGAAGCTGAATTTTGATGTATGTTGAACCCTAGCACTGGAATTCAGTTCCTCTGTTTCTCACACTAAGAAACTGTAAAATAACTGTTGTTTTTTTTTTATTCTCAGAGACAAGCATTCACTGATGTGGCTACTGGATCCCTTGGTCAGGGTCTTGGTGCTGCATGTGGAATGGCATACACTGGCAAATTCTTTGACAGAGCCAGGTAATTCCCTCTTCATATTTCATGATTATAGACGTTCAATGGGAATATTATGTGAAAAGAAACTATATTCTTAATCAAGGAAGAAAAATACTATTTATTCTATTCTTCATTCCCAAATTTAATTTCAAATTCAGGTTTTAAAGGATAGATTGATAGTCTGATAATTACAAAGCTATTGCCAGTGAAACTACGAAGGATTTAAAGATTAGCAAGATTTAGTGCATACGTGTGTTCCTTTTGTAACCTGACAGCATTGCAAAGTGATGTTCCTGAACAGAGAAGACAGTTGTTGGAGCAGCCTCTAACTTTCAGAGAGTAATTGATTGCTGTTTTGAGACTGGTATGTGTCCCCTTACAAGGAATACGCAAAGTAGAGGTGTGCATGTTCAAAGTCAGATGACAAATAATGGAAAACACGTATCTAGATAAGGAACTGTTACAGTCAGTAATAGCACTGTTGAATCATAAAGTGGGGCTCTAAAATGTTATCAGAAAGGCACTCGACTCCATAGAGACAAAAATGACTGCTTCTGCCATTTGTTTTGTGGACAAGAAAAGTAGATGTCTAAAGGCAAATCTGTATGAGGAGGAAAATAGCCTGATGTAGTTGATATATTTTATGTGACAGTTCTAGTACATTCGAGCATAGGCTGCCCAGTTAATGTGTCCTACACTTCACTAGCTTGAAATCATTTCTGTGAAAGATGACTTGCTGATTTTAATTGAGTTTAGCAGATGCTACGTGTGGAAAAAATCTAACCAGTGCTTACATGCCATAAGAAAAAAGTGGTCTTGCATGGAGTACTGGGGAGCAGCTTATGTGGAAGGGGTTCAGCTGAAGGCAGGTGGGATTCAGATCAAAAAGCCTGTTATAGCTTAATGTCTAGTAAAAAAAAAATTGCTAACAGCCATCTTGATTATTTTGTTTTAAAATTATGTATTTGGAGGCTAATTTACTGCTTTTTTAAATTATTATTTTAGTAGGTAATAAACATTTAAAAAGCTTTGTCATCCAAAAAAAGAGAGTGGTAATAAAATAAAAATACAGCGGCTGAATCCCATGGAGATTAGGCAGTACTCCTGCTAGTTGAGTTTTACCTAAATAAAAAGCTTCAGTGTTTGGAGAAGTAGTCTACAAAGTCATGGTTGTCTTTTTCCTGAATTCGGTTATGCAGCAGGCTTTAATCCATAGTTGAGTTCCTCCTCAATTTATAGTTTCCTGAAATTAAATTATTGGTCGTTCTTCCAGGGAGGATACGGTAGGAATGAGGAAGCAGACAGTAGCCTTTCACGCATTGTTGGTGATCTTGCTGAGTCACAGTGACAGTGTTCAATGGGCCTGCTCATTCAAGCCTTGCAATAGGAGGCTTAAGACCTGATTTTCTTGAGACAAAGGTTTGAAAAGGAGTACAGTATTTCTCATCTTAGTTTTTTTCATGTGTAACAGCTCAGAAGTGTTTTAATTTAATTTGTCTAAGGTTGTGTAAGGTTATCTGAGATGAATGCATTGAGCAATGGGAGTTGAGTTTGGGATAGAAGAAGCAGTGAATTCTCACTATGAATTGTTAGAGGGGTTTTGCTTTTAATTTGGCTTACACATCAAACTTAATTTTTTTTTTTTTTTAATTTCTTCTTCTAGCTATCGAGTGTATTGTCTGCTTGGAGATGGAGAGTTATCTGAAGGCTCTGTTTGGGAGGCAATGGCCTTTGCTGGGTTTTACAAGCTTGATAATCTGGTTGCTATATTTGATATTAACCGGCTCGGACAAAGTGACCCTGCCCCTCTGCAGCATCGGGTTGAAATTTACCAGAAACGCTGTGAAGCCTTTGGGTATGTGATTGGAAGAAGTTCAGTGTTGTCTCCCATTTGAAATTATATGTATTATTTGCTTTAGAACTGAAAGCTCATTTGAAAAATTCTGTAAAGGATACCATCACCAAGAAAGATGGTCTTTCATAATGCCTGAAAATGGCCATCTTT
>NW_009647579.1:1625310-1663427 GCF_000708025.1 Charadrius vociferus
CAAAAGGACTGCTAAGTCAGATAAATTTGTTAGAACATATTAACACAGTTTTTATCATATTAAATACAGATTTTATAACCATTTGTGTGACCAAATGTACTGTCATAGTAAGTAGATCAGAAAAAAGGGCATGGAAACCATTACTCTGTAAGAGGATTCTTTGTGTATTGGCTTTCATTTGGGTTAGAAATGTATATTTCTATGTAGATGCAAAAATCCATGATAAACTGTCAGAAACAATAGCAGCCATTTTCATTATTTTAATCAACTTTCATTGTCAGTTTTTTAATTGATTTCTAGATGTTTGATTTGCTCTTGTGATTAAAAACGGCTACTACGTCTGAAGAAATCTAGAATAACTTATCTGTGGGCTGTGAATTTTGCTAGTAGCTGTTACTACATCTGTGTTTCATTTTGCGTTATAAAAAAGGGACTATGATATTTTATGATCTCGAATGCTAGTTCATGTTTCTGGCATACTTTGGGTCTCTTAAAAAGACACTGCATTGGAATGAAGTTAGTATTCGTTATTGTTATTGCTAACGACCAGAGAGTGTCACATGCTAAAACCCTTTCTAAAGAGTTGATCTGTTTGTGTTCTTAGCTGGCATGCTATCATTGTTGATGGACACAGTGTGGAGGAACTTTGCAAAGCCTTTGGCCAGGCCAAACATCAGCCAACAGCTATCATTGCAAAGACTTTTAAAGGCAAAGGCATATCAGGTAATAAAACATCTATTGCTTTGAATATACATGTGTATATAATAATATGTACATAGTGCTGCAATAAAGGTGCAATCATTAAAAAATATAGAAGTTTAACGTTCCGTTAGAAAAAAGTTGGTATCCTATCAGTTTTTTGACTTGATCATACCACCATACAATCTGAAAACTCAGAATTTCATCCTATGTTGTTTTTTTTTTCCTTTGTTACTTTTTCTTATGGAGAACGTTAGATCGACGCTTCATTGGAAGCAGGCAAAGATGTGGCTCCCAGTTCTTTACATTATCCAGCCAGGTTGCTTCCATGTTGACGGGGCTTTTACAGATCCCCAGTTGCGGAGTAGGATTTCCTCTGCTGTCAGATGTACTTGAATTGTTGCTCTTTAAAAAGTCTTTTCTAGTCTGGAAGATGGCCGGGAGCAGGGGCGAACATTGGACCATATGACTTGGTCTTGAAAAGTGCCCTAGCAAAAGAAGGCAACCTTTTTGGCTTGCTTTTGATCCCTAGGCTCACAGAGACTACTGTTGGACAAAGAAGGCAGTAACTTTGTCACAGAAGCTCTGTGCTTCCTACGTTGCAGACAACTGGGTCTGCTTGTTACCAGCCAGGTGGTATAAATGCATAGAAGATGAGAACACGTTCTGCATGTACAGTTTTGACAAAGCTGCGTGAGATGTGGTGCATAAGCTACCTGGTCTTACTACAAGTTATTTCATATGATCTGATGTGTATTCACTGAGATACAGGATACAGTAGTCCATATAAATTGCTTCATAGGCTAGCAGCTGTTTGAAGTTTGGAGTTCATGATGCCTCTAAGATCCTCTTGTAGTTTTCACATAGTGTGAAACTTACCTAAATGTCATTGTCTAGGGGGCAGATGTGTACCTACACATTTGAGCAACAGCATGCAGAAAGTCTTTCAAACTCTTTATATTTCTCAACAGAGTTAGTGCTAAGAAAATTATTTTGGTTCTTGAAAGTGAGATATGTGCTAGCTGCTGAGCATTGTGTCCGTAGAATGGAGTAAATGCATATTCAGTGTGTCAGGGGTTGCCATGATTCTGTTCAGCTACAGCTTTTATCAGCACTCTGTGAATTTTTCTTTCTGACCAGATAAATATTAATAACGGCAGTGAATAACTTCGTTCCTTTTCATTGAGTAAGCAAGAAGAATTCATTCTTCTTTGTGACTTACTCAGTGAAAAGTAGCGTATCAGCCAGAGAGGTAATTTTGCTGTTAGTGCTGGGTGCACAAAGATAAGAGTCATGAGAAGCTATTAAAATAAAGCTGTAAAACTTCAGGTCTTGTTTGAATTAGACAGCTTGGTTAACTGTTGTTTGAAACTTAGCCAAGTTTGTTGATTTAGGCCTAGCTGTTGAAATTTCATGTTAACTGTTAACACTGATTTACTGTTTACTTCTTTCCACACTTATGGACCTGGTCTTTTTAGGTGCCAATTTAAAAACAATTTCAGTAGAAGATGCTGGAATTTTGTCACTAGTTTGGGATATATGGAATTTTACTGTTTCTCTTCTGTATTTAAACATGTCTGTCTTAATGGAATTGAATGCTATTGTAATTTGTTACAGTGGGAATAATAAGGAAATTCTTCCTTGGAAGACTATACTAGACTGTCATACTCCTGCTATTTTATCTGGGTAAAATCTTCATCTGAAAACTTAAATAGTTTTTATATTTTTCTTATTAGTTATGTAATTTTAAATACACAGGTGTTGAAGATAAGGAAAGCTGGCATGGAAAGCCCCTTCCAAAAAACATGGCCGAACAAGTCATTCAGGAAATAGATGACAAAATTCAAAATAAGAAAAAGCTTTCTCCAGCCCTCCCAGAAGAAGATGCACCTATAGTAAATATTAGAAACATTAAGATGCCATCTCCACCAACTTACAAAGTGGGAGAAAAGGTACTCCCTTCATTTTTCAGTTTGTCAGATATCTTTGAAGTGTGAGACTGTTTAATGGGTGGCAGGAGGTTTTGTGTTATCCCTTGCTATGATTTCAACTACTTTTCTCCTGTTTTGAATATCCTCTTAAACACCTACCTCTGTGGTGTGACACAGACATTCAACTCACTGGGTACCAAAAGGATATATTAAAGTATAAAGACTCAAATCACTCTTCTTCGTTTTGTGATAATTATCAATTATCCAGACTATTTTATGTGTATTTAAAATTAAAGAAACTCCACGAGGTTCAGTGAATTTCCATGGTTGGAAACCAAGGTTTTCAAAATTTCCTAGCTGGATTGGTAGGGAGTTGCACAGATGTGTGTCCTGATGCTTCACTGGATTTTTCTTTTTGTGTTTACTCTTCTGTGTGTCACTGTTCTCATATGTACTTTTGATACATGTAAATTTTTTTGGTTGTGTTTTGGTTTAGTTTTGTTTTAATTGTATGTGCATGCACTCAGGGGAAAACAAGAAAATGCAAAAAAAAAAAAAAGGCTTCTTAGAAACAGAAAGTTATAACAGTACTGCTATATTTTTCTTTTCCTAGTGGGCTACCCGCAAAGCTTACGGTGTTGCACTTGCAAAACTGGGCCATGCCAATGATCGAGTGATTGCTTTGGATGGAGATACAAAGAACTCCACCTTCTCAGAGCTTTTTAAGAAAGACCATCCCAATCGCTACATTGAATGCTACATTGCTGAGCAGAACATGGTAACTGGTCTCTCGATTTTATGAAATACTGGTATTACTCAGCAGGATCTGAGACTGTTCAGTCTGAGTCCTCCGAGATTAGGGTTTTAATATTTGCTTTTAGCGTGTGTATTCGCGGATGTTTAATTTGACTTGCTCACTTCTTAGGGAAAATCTAGGCCGTGGCAAAAGCTTACAAATATAATACAATAGTAATGCTTCTAATCGTTCTTTCCTAAATCTCCCTTTTTTTTTTTTTTTATTTTTGTGGTCATATTGTCTGCGTTTCAGCAGAACACAAGGAGATGGCAACATGTAAACAGCAGCAATACTTTCCACAGTGTGATTTGTAGAGATTTGACTCTGAAAGACTTTTTAGTTGGTTGGGGTTTTTTATTTTCATCACAGAAATAGAATGTCACAACGTGACAATGAGTTCTACGCTAGACTGGTCTATAAAAATTGAGGACATAGAAACACTTAGTAAATTTAGCCTGATGAAATTTGTACAGAAAGGACTAAAATAATTTGATAACTCATCTCTTTGACTGAGTCCTCAGCTGCCACCTGTATGGGTTCACTGAAGCAAATGAAATTAAACACACAAATTTAGGCAGAAATTTGTTGTTGTCTTTAATGATTTATAATCAAAGAACCCACGGACTGTCTCTTGCAAATTTTATACTAGGGTAGTTTTATAAGCGCAGACATTTTGGATGTACCAATTTGCCATGAAGAGCAGAATAATTTCTGTTTAAAATAAATGTATAGGGTAATTGTAGCAATAAACAATTTAAGGACCTTGTTTTAATTTTCATCTTGCTGAAGAAGGGCCCTTTTAGTAAATACCAGTAAAAATAACACAGGTAAATCCATTCCCACTTTGTAATGATAATTTTTGTCTGCTGGAGATAACAAAACCATGTCTTTTGGACTAAAAGTGTAAACCTCTCACCCAGAAAAAGAAAGAGGGGGGAATAAGTCTTAAAACTCTGTGAATGGCTGTTTGGAGCACATGAAGAAAAGAAGCTGCCAGTAGGGATCAACAATAACAGCTAGCAGTTGAGGCAAGGAGCGGAAGAGATGCTAGAGGATAGATACTGGAAGAGTGAGTTGCCTCCTTTCTTTTTTTGGAAAAGCCAACAGTTAAGAGCAGGACTGGACAGATTTTTAATCTGTATTGAGAGCTTCTTGCTAAAGTTTCACAGTAGGAAGTCCCAGAGATGATTTCTTGGAGACAATCGATAAATGAGGAATTCACTGTTCCTGTACAATCTCCGTCTTTTCAGGTGAGCGTTGCAGTTGGTTGTGCCACTCGTGACAGAACTGTTGCTTTTGCCAGCACCTTTGCTACCTTCTTCACACGGGCATTTGACCAGATCCGTATGGCTGCCATCTCCGAGAGTAACATCAATCTCTGTGGGTCGCACTGCGGTGTTTCTATTGGTAAGCTATCAGTTTGGCCTGATAAAAACGGGTCTTTTCCCTACAAGTTTTTCTACTGTTCAAGGCATAGAGTGATATAAAGGGATTTGATTAAAAGTGAGGAGCTTAGGTTCCTTTCCGTCTTTGTGGTTGATATCCTCTGTGATGAGAATAGTTGTGTACCTTTGTTTCCCAGTTCCTAGAATGAGAAACTAATGCTACTTATTCTTGCACAGGCGCTCTTGTCTGCCAATCTCAAAACCGCTTTACAAGGGATAAATATTTTTGTTTTATTATGCCTTTGAAGATCACAGATACGAAATAATTGCTTCAACTTATCTTGGTATTTCTTACTACTGGAGCAGTTAATATGTTGATTAAAAAACCCCAAAACCTCAGAGTACTAATGAAACGGGAATTCTGAAGCTGTTACATAATTCAGGAAATTGGCAGTGCCTTCTCTGGTCTTTGCTTCCCATCGTAACTGTTTGGCACATGTCAGATCATATTGGCGTGTGATTTTTTTGGTTTGAAGGAGGAAGGGAGTTTTGTTTTTTTAATGAAATGCATAGACATTACCCATGAAAACAGGAGCAGACTTGCATACCAAGAAGAAAAATAACAGCAGACGTTTATGCTTGAAAAACTACTAGGTATTTATAGGGGGAAAAGGAGAGTAGTAAATTGAGCCTCTCTGCATGTGTCAATATTTCAGTTGATTTAATAGTTTTAGCTAGCAGTATGGTTTGGGAGAGGGTTGGGGTTTTTGTTTAAAGCAAAAAGTTATTAACTTCTAATACTGGTGAAGATTTAAAGATGCTTCATAAATGTGTGTAGTCTTATCCAGAACCTCAAGCTTAACTTGCAGCGGTATAGAATATGCTTTACTGGTGGAGACTGTAAGTAGAGTTAAATCAGATTATGGCTTGTGTCTGTCATTAAGGGAGGGATTCTATTACAAGCCTCTTTTTAAAATCAGTCCTCCCACCTCATCGTAGTCTAGTTCAATCCAGTTTAACTCTTTTAGCAAACAGCAAAGGGTGTTAGTGCAAAAGCCAAGTAGCTTTGGTTTTTGCTCATTTAAGAAGACACAACTCCTTTGGGCTACGTGAATTGTCTCCTAGAACTACACTTCAGAGTTTCGATTTTCAGCACTTGAAATCTTCTGCTGGGAGCTGTGATTGTGGAGTGCATACTTAGACTTACAAAGTTGTTTGAGTTACAAATCTGATTCAGGTCTCAACTCTGATTTTTCAAAAAAGAATTTGAACCCAAAGTTTTGCAACCAAGTTGTAAAAGAAAGTAATTCAGAGAAAAATCCTTTAGCAGTTAGAAAATTCAATTTTAAATGGAAGGGTATGAATTAAGGGTACTTCCTATTAGAACTGCGGACCTGCATGGGATTCAGAATCCTAACTGGATCTGTGGTGAAAATTGAAGTTTTATATATGCAGTTCTAGGTAGATCTGGGCTTCTGCTGCATTGAAATTTGGACCCACTAAATTAATGAGAAATAATATGATACAGTGACCTTCTGAACTTCTACTAAGTTCACTCCTAGACCAATGGTTGCTGATGGACCGAAACGTTAAATATGTTTTCAAGGTCATAACAGAATAATAGAAAATATGTATTTTCCAAACTGAACATATAGTGAAAGAAATCATAGTGTACATGTGTCAAAAATGGGAATATCAATTGTTTAGACAACCAGTTTTATATTCTAGACTTTTGTTACTGTTCATTTTAAGCACTCACATTTTAAGCTATGAATGTAGGATTTGCAGATGTAATTGAAAATTACTGTCTTTTGATCTGTGTTACTCTAAAACCACATAAATCAGGATTTTGTAAAGATGTGGCCGAACTCCACTTAGTGCTAGTCTATAAGTTACTAGTATTAACTGGGAATTGTGGTTATTATTGGCACCACGTTAGCAAAAGTGGGATGAAGCATGAGTACTCTCTTTACCTTGGGTAAGATTCTGATTCAGGTACCCATCAATTTGGTTCTTCATAATTTCACTTCTCTTCTATGTATACATTGTGTGGGTGCATTTTAGGAAAGGAAAATGCCCACTGACATCCAACTGATTCAGTCAGAGTGCATACAGATTTATAAACTGTGATGTTGAGAATTTTTTTTCATGTCATGACTGAAAACTGAGACACTCTCTTTTCCTGATTCGTGCTTACTTTATTAGTAATGTGTAGTGGCAGAGTTCAATGATTGATTTTTTTTTTAATTTTTTTTTTAACGTCTTTAAAGTTCTTCAGAGTTTTGTGCTGCTCTTATGAAAATACTCTCCTCCTTCCTCATGAACTCGTCCTTCTTGAGTAACAGGTAGTGGGTGCATGTGGGAAGGCTTATTGCCCTGCTTCTGCTCTGCAGGCTGTGACATGACTGGATTCAGAACTCTTTGCGTGGTTATTTTGGAATGGTGCCATTCCCAGAGCACCGTTACATAAGGTCACTGGGGGTGGGTGGTGTTGTGGTGCTTGTTTCTTTAACTATGGAAAATCATGGCATCCAGCACATGTTCTGGCTAACGATTCTTTCTTATAGATCTCCAGTTTATGCCGTAAGGCCCTTGAGGTGTTACATTAACAACACGGATGCCCTATTTCTCATTAAAAGACTTCTTATAGTATTGAAAAATACATACCCTTCATTTAATCTTGAAGTGAGCCTAAGAATTTGAGAGTGGTTGTACTAAGTGCACTCTCCATTTCTGATGGAAAACGTGCAATTCTCCTTTCACATTTCCAGCAGTTTAAATCTAGAGGAACACTATTGACAAGTACAATTTTTGCTTGTGCAGCCTCAGTACATGTAAATCTGAAGATGCTCAGGTATCTTGTGAACATCTTTCTGTATCTGTACCCTTCCTAGTTTGGTTGTCTTCCTTTTGTTATACTTTATTTTCTATTTTTTCTTTTTAACCCCCGTTCTCTTTCTTTTTAGTCTCTTTCTGTCTTTATTTACTGTTTAGATGGTTCCAAGTTTAAAGAGAAGACGATTCTTTTCTCAAGCAGGTAGACTTGCATGTCCTGTGTGTGCCTGATTTTGTACTTCTTTTTTTTTTTCTGGTTTACCTTGAACCTCGCTGCTATGTTGTGTGATTGTCAAAAGCGTGCACTTGCTCCTTTGTAACCCTGGTTTAATTCTTTTAGGTGAGGATGGGCCATCTCAGATGGGACTGGAAGATCTGTCCATGTTCCGGGCTATTCCCACTGCCACTGTGTTTTACCCTAGCGATGCTGTAGCCACTGAAAAAGCAGTAGAAATAGCTGCCAACACCAAGGTTTGCATCACAGTATTTCTGGGCCAGATAATGATATTTATTTTTTTTTTTACTACTTTTGTTGCTTCTGGCATGTTTCTTGCATGTGTCTACCCACATAAATTCTTTCAAAGGCTCCAGCGTGGCAGGGGGATGTTTTCTTTGCATGGAAAGGTTGCAGACATTCTATTCAGACTACTGCAGAATGAACAGTCTGGAATGCTGTGGGACAGATTTGGGGAGATGTAAATGATTACACAGTGATTGCAGTTTGGGTCTAAATTGGCTCAGAAATAAGGGCAAGTGTAACTCTTGTTGGTCTTTTGCAAACTCACAGAAAGTACACTCCTAGTGTGATATCTCTAGGGGTCAAAATTGAAGCTGGATATGGAAAGATAAATTTATCTTGAGGATTTTGATCATCAAGTGCCTGTACGTGAAAGCTCAAGAGTCAGGTACTCTAGTAGTCTAAGGCAGTCTGCTGTCTTTGGAGATACTGAGAGCTGGTGCTTATGCTAGCTGACAGTCTCACTGGTCATCTTTTGCTCCTCTGTTGCCAGTGATGGATTGCAGTTAAATTGCACTGTGGCTGAAGACGACTAAGACTTCCTATGTGGCTGTGACAGGGTTTCTGATCTCTCTTACCTTCAGCTAATTTGACATAATAATGGTCAAATGTCATTGGTAGCATTGGGTCAGATCATCTCCTTGGTTAGTACTTCTTTCGGCTGCCATAGGAATTTACCTTGAGAAAGGAGCAAATAATCTGAAAAATTTCAATCATACTAGTACAACTTTTAAGTGAAGGAGTGTGCAGATTTGGTCTGTAACAAATGTGATGAGTGGTTGTGAAAAAAAGATGGAGCTTGTAAGGGAAAGGAGTGTAAGGTAGTGTGAGGGAGAGATTAGATTTAAGTACTGGTTTGTTACTTTTGGAAGGGCATCTGAACATTAGCTGGTGGAAAGCATTTTTCCTTGCTTTCAGCTGAGCATTTCTTCTTTAGCTTTAAAGTTGCTAGAGTAAAATTTGCACATATATGGTAAAGTTCTAAGATTCTAATTTTCACAAGAGAACAAAAGAGAAATAAAGATCTTGGAATCGGAAAGAAAATTATAAGTTATCAGCACACTCTAAGAAGTAGTTAACTGTATTGTAATATCTGAAAGAACCAGCTATTGAAAAAGGACTAATGGGAATTGGGGAGGGGGGGGAGCATAGAGAAGTCTACTCAGCAGAACCAGAGGTAACGTAGAAGGGTGAAAAACAGACAAAAAGGAAAAGTCATTTTGCTGTATTTTTTTCTTAGGGTTTACAAACTAGAATGTCGCCACCTTTCTGGTTTTGTAACTTATAACATGTTTACTTTGGAAACAGGGCATTTGTTTCATAAGAACTAGTCGTCCTGAAAATCCTGTCATTTACAACAACAATGAGGACTTCCATATTGGACAGGCAAAGGTAAATATTGCCCAGATAAATACAATCAGAAAAAAATCTGTAAAATTCCTCCTGTAAAAGCCCCTTTCCCTCTAAAGAATTCCAATCCCAAAGCTTTGATCTTCCTAAGAAAATCTCCAGAAATGTTAGAAATAGCAATAAGATTTATTCTTAAAAATACATGGAAACATTTTCTTGCAGGTGGTTCTGAAGAGTAAGGATGACCAAGTGACTGTGATTGGAGCAGGAGTCACTCTGCATGAGGCTCTGGCTGCAGCAGAGCATCTGAGAAAAGGTGATCAGATTATGTTTTGGTGTTTTTTTCCTTTTTTATCATTTAACACAGCAAAGAAATCAATACCACTCAGCCTAACTGCTCACCCTTTGTACTGGTAAACAATAATTAAAATGTTACAGACAGCTGGTCACCTGTTAAGCTGATACAGTGCAACACTGCATCTGCCAATCTTGCCTAATTGAGTAGGTTTTAGTTAGCTTAGCAGCATTAGTAGGCATGAAAATTGCCAAACTGATCAGATCAAAGTCTCCTCAGAATTGCTAATCTGGTTGAAAGTGCCCCGCAGGGAGAATCTTGGAGGAAGTGTGTAAGAACAGGAGTGATCCTTCCCTGGCATATTGTCTGGGTGGGCTGGGGTACCAACACAGTAGAATGCCGTCAGACACTTAACAAAACGCAGCTTGTCAGCTGAGCCACAGCAACTGGTGTGCTCTTACGCAATGCTGTTGATATGCAGTGCCTTTGTGTAGATGTGGTTCACTGCTAACTTGTTTTTTTTTTTTTTCAATGAATGTATCAACTTTTAACTAGCGTGGGAGGCAATAATTCTGTCATAGTGCTCAAATGCGCTGGCATTTCATAGCGGAGATAAAAATCCTTCAATGAAATAAGAAGATAAAGAAACCATCAAAAATCCATCTGTGAGTCAGTAGCCTACACCCAGGAAGAGATTACAAGTAGTAGGAGATAATACAATTAATGCTGCCTGTGGCTTATGGGTAGCTTTGTATGCTGTATCCAGGTGGACAGATATTTTGTCAGGACGTTGAGCCATCAGGTTTAGGACACTTTGAAAGTTGTATTTTCTGAACTATTATTACTATTTTCCTGCATTCACCATGCTTTGCTATGCTCTGCCGATCTTGAAGTGTGAATAACCAGCTATGGAGACATAGTCCCTTAGTGTCGAGGAGGTGTCTAATACCTAAAATATATCGGCCACTAAAGGGCCTTCTGTCAACTAACATAGGGCTTCTTTATGTACGATAAGAGTTGACTCAGTGTTCGACTAGCCAACATCAGACAAAGCCTCATGTAATTTGCTATTCTTTATAAACAATTGCCATTTGTACATAGCTTTAATAAGCAATCTGGGCCTGCCTTGTGGTGACAGGACAAATTTTGGTTTTGATGCCAAACTTAAGGGTGCCGCAGTCAGGGCTGGAGTGGTTCAAACAGGCGTACCTGACAGGTGGGCAGCCTGCAATGAAGAATTCAGAATGCCTACAGACCAAAGAAGCAGGAGTAAGTTGTGCTTAAATTGACAATAAAGTTAAAGGTAAAATAAAGGTTTGGGAAAGAAATTATGATTGGTGGTCTGAATAAGAAGGATTTTGGGACTAGATTCTGCTCTTACCTGTGGGAAGGACAGTTAAGTTACTGTTTGCTGACGGACGTGCCTAGTGACCTTGAGTCACTTATTCAAGGCTTTGCAGCCTCAAAAGTTTTGTCTGTGGAATGGATGGATATTTCTGTCTTACAAAGTGCATGAAGAAAGAATACATACAAAAATTAGGGTTGTTTGGATTCTGTGGTAGACAAGCTTTAAGTACAGATATCTGGGAGTTAGTGTGGACAATTTTCATAATAGCTCTAAAGATCTCAGGGGGCTGCCTGTACCACTTGCATTGTCTTGCATTCTCCAAATTCATGCTGCAAATCATGTCATTCTATTTCTGCAGAAAAAATCTTCATCCGTGTGATTGATCCCTTCACTATAAAGCCCCTGGATAAGAAGACAATACTTGAAAATGCAAGAGCGACCAAAGGCAGAATCATCACTGTTGAGGACCATTACCATGAAGGTGAGTTGGGTCCAGGAGGTCATGGCTCACACAGTTGTTCCCCAGAGGCTGGAAGCTTACAGCTTCTCCTGACCTGAGGGAGAAGTATGGGACTTCATGCTGTCGTTCAGTTAAAGCAAAAGAGGTTTTAATGTTTTTCATTGTTGTTACAATTAGAAGATGACACTGAGGGTTGAAAGTTTCCCAAGATAATGGGTTAATCAGGGCTGCCTTTCTGATTAACTTGGCTTTGTGTGCCCTTCCGTATGCCTGGTCCAAGTGAAGTCTTGATGCGTTTGTTCCCGGTGAAAATGTAAACTCCTGCTGTGGTGCAGTGATTCTGCACAGAGTGGTCTCAGAATGGCTTTACAGCATTTGCATCTAAACCTCCTCTGGCACAACTTGAGGCCATTTCCTCTTGTCTTGTCACTGGGGAGAAGAGACTGACCCCACCTCGCTACAACCTCCTCTCAGGTAGTTGTAGAGAGTGATAAGGTCTCCCCTCAGCATCCTTTTCTCCAGGCTGAACAACCCCAGTTCCCTCAGCTGCTCCTCATAAGACTTGTGCTCTAGACCCTTTGCCAGCTTCATTGCCCTTCTCTGGACACGATCTGGCACCTCAATGTCTTTCTTGTCATGAGGGACCCAAAACTGAACACAGTGTTCGAGGTGGGGCCTCAGCAGTGCCGAATAGAGGGAGGCAGTCACGTCCCTTGTCCTGCTGGCCACACTATTTCCGATACAAGCCAGGATGCTGTTGGCTTTCTTGGCCATCTGGGCACACTGCTGGCTCATATTTGGCCGGCTGTTGACCAACACCCCCAGGTCCTTTTCCACCAGGCAGCTTTCCAGTCACTCTTCCCCAAGCTTGTAGCACTGCATGGGGTCGTTGTGGCCCAAGTGCAGGACCCGGCACTTGGCCTTGTTGAACCTCACACCATTGGCCTCGGCCCATCTGTCCAGCCTGTCCAGGTCCCTCTGTAGAGCCTTCTTACCCTTGAGCAGGTTGGCACTCCTGCCTAACTTGGTGTTGTCTGCAAACTTCCTGAGGATGCACTCGATCCCCTTGTCCAGGTCATTGACAAAGATATTAAACAGACCTGACCCCAATACTGAGCCATGGGGAACACCACTTGTGACCGGCCACCAGCTGGGGTTAACTTCATAATCTGCTGCCGCTTGCTCTCTGACATGCCTTGTTTGCACAGGTTTTCGGGGGTTTGCCTGTGCAAACATGACCTATGAAGATGAGATCATATGCAAACAGAGAGCAGCTGTTGTGAATTGCATGTCAGGGTTGCTCCTCTTGGGGGGAGATGGAGAAATTAGCAGAGGGGCAGCTGTGATCTGTGGCGTTAGTAGATCTATGGCATTAATAGATATTGTAGATACCTACTGATAGAAATCAGCAGTTATTATGGGACTATTATCCTACATTAAGGTGAGCATCACTCTTGCCAGGTGTTTGAAGTGAGCTGGTATTACCATAAGCACTGGTTATACCATAGTTTTGTTCCAGACTACGGATGGTAATAGCATCACTGAGCCTCATCATTTTCTAGCCTGTCTTTCAACTCTGGACAAATATTGCAGATTTGCAAGATGGCAAAATCGTCACGCTCTGAGGTGATGAACATGCAGTTTACACTGATGCAGCTTTCTCTGTGTGATGCAATCAAGGAAGGTCAGGTGTACATGCATCACAAGCCTGAATGCATTGCGAGCCCACATCAGGCTGATCTTACCACCCACATCTGTGGAGGTGCCTCTGGCTGGAGGCAAAGTTTGACTGATTAAATCACACCATGCCTGGAGCTGTGAAAAGCCATGTGTTCCTGGATACGCCCTAACTGGAGTGCAGCACCAGGGTGTCTTCTACCAGGTCTGGGAGCACATGCTCTTGACGCTAGTCCTGTGTGTTCTTCGTCCCTAGTACTCCTGCGTCCAGCGTCTCTCCTGCCGCCACACAGTTCCCCGTTGCATCCTTTGTCCCTGTGACTGATGGTGATTCAGTCCAAACTGAGCTCTAAGCAAAGGTTGTGAACATACTACATAACCTGGAGTGGTGCCTAGCAGCATGTACAGGCACTGTGAAAAGATGGAGCTCTTAAATGCCGTGCGGATTTGTGGGAATTAAGACTTTCAGTGCATTAAACACACTTGTAAATACTTCTCAGTCTAAATATATTTTTAAACCTGGCCCTCAGTGGCTGATGCTGAAGTGGTGAGGGCTTCATGACAGTTCTATGCCCTTCAGCCGTCTATGTTTCTTACTGCCACTTTGTAAGTACTTCAGAAATGTCAGGCTGGTTGTCCTCAGAATGCCTTTGAAATAGGGAATTGTTTTCATTTCACAAATGGGCAACTCAGATGCAATCTATATGTTGCCTCTTGAAGCATTCAGATGTATGTCCTGTTTGACTTTTTTTTTTTTTCTCATAGGTGGCATTGGAGAAGCCGTGTGCGCTGCAGTAGTGGGCGAGCCTGGTATCACAGTCAATCGCTTGGCTGTGTCTCATGTACCACGCAGCGGGAAGTCAGCTGAGCTCCTGAAGATGTTTGGCATTGATAAGGATGCCATTGTGCAAGCTGTTAGGATGGCAGTGTCCAAATCAAGAAATGCAGAGTAGTTCGAAGCATCTTGTGCTGTGTTACCGAAAAGCAATGTTCAGAGAAGTACTGTAAGTTTAAGGCAGGCAAAGGTGCTTTATGTAGAGAGTTCTAATAAAAATACCAGCTTAAAAATCTTCTGGTTTTTAATCTTTTTTTTTTTTTCTGTGGGGTTTTGTGCCATGGGGTAACATCTGAATGTTTTCAGTCATTGAAAAACCTCTATGTTATTTAACAATTTGTGGGCAGCAGCTCTTTATCTGCCTGTTGTGTAGCAGGAGCATTTTCTGCTTTGCCACTTACCTTTCCTACTGGGAGCTGTAGCATGGGAGTGGTTGGGTGTTCACTGAAGGTCTGAGTGGGCTCTGCTTCAGTGTGGAAAGAGACGTTGGGCATGGTGGCCTAGAGTGAGTTGAGTAACTTCTGTTCAATGATTCGTCCAACTTATTGCTGAAGATTAAAATCATGTCTTGAAGGGAGTTTGATGAAAACGGAGTTCTTCCCTAACTACCGGAAGAGTTCACTAGTACTGTGGGAGGCGGGTGGCTGGTGCCTTTGCTTTACTTCCTCTCTGCATTGCCCCCCAGCCATTTAAAACCAAAGAGAAGAGGGCAGCACCCTCTGTGCGGGGTAATGTCGAAGAGGAACGAGCTGTACCAGGCCCTGTGGAACCCACAGGGGCAGGTGAGGGCCCAGCAGAGCAATAGGAATGAGTGATGAGCCGTGGGCTCAGGACTTGGAGAACAGTAGCTCTGTGACCACGAGCTCGTTTAAGGAGGTTGAAACTCTTCATAGGAACTTGTATTTTGGAGTGTTTGGCCAGTGCTGCAGCAAGGGTGAGACGTGAGACCAGAATGAGCATTGACGTTGGGCCAGAGGCAAGAATGTTTGAAATGCTGAGATGGACTCGAGAAGAAGGATCTGAAAGAACAGCAGGAGATTCCAGATACCTGAGAGGATGCGGCTGAACATGTAAGTTGCTTTTTCCTATAGAAACTACTCTTCTCACTTGAGCTGCTCTGAGTTGGGTGAGCTGCTGTTCTCACACAATGGGTTTCAGTGGGTGATTTTTAAACATTTTGCTATTCTTAAATGTTTTGCTTATTTTACCCTTAAGCAGCTTGTGTTTAAAAAAAAAAAAAAAATTAAAAATTCATTGTGTTGACTTCAGAGTACAAAATTTGAAAACATATTTAGTGCTAAAATATGTTTCTCATCCTTATTATTCCACAAACTGGCTTTCAGAAAGATGTTACGCAGCAGTGGAAAGGAAAAAAGCAGTTTTCATCAGAGCAGGGTGACTATCTGTAGTTTTCAGCTCACCCAGAAGCGATTTGACATTAACAACGCTACACTGGTCTGAGCAAGACTATTTGCAGGCTAACAACACAAAATATACAGTATTTTGGTATGACAGACTATTTCTACAAAAACATGTAAATAGTATATGTAAACGAGAATACAAATACTACAAAATAACTTGTGTTCATCCTTATTGCTTAATGTAACCCCTAACATATTAGGTGACGGCTGTACTGTGTTGGTGCAGGCTGCGTGCAAGTGTTGCTATTTCTGGATGTGCAAATGGAACTGCAGTAGACAAGAGCGATCAGCACTGGTGCCTAAAATTCTATCCAGCTAAAAAGTAAGCTTTTCCATTTTCTGAGCAAGGCTTGAAATCGCTTCTCTCAAACTTTGGGCTGTTTGGGCTAATGGCTTTTAGATCTACATTTCCTTACAGTTTCATGTTTTGTAGCTCTCTCCATCTGCCTCGATGCCGTCAACCTCCTATGGGTATGAAGACCTTGCGTTTTTACTAAAAATTTAAAGGTATCCCCCTTTTTTTGCAGTCTGCCTATGATTGCATTAGCCTACATATATAATGTGCAACACGTCCCTATAAAATGAAAGGAATGTCAAAGTTGCACTTCCTTTTACTCGCAGAAGGGGAAAAAAATGTTGGAGGATGGGTTAAATCAAGCACTTTATTTTTCCCCTCAGAAGAAGAGATGAAATTTGCTGCTGTTAATAATCTCATTACTGCACCATTATGTCACTGCATGTAAAATCTCACCCAGCTTTCACTGGGTGAAATCATTATACACCCACTATATTGAGTTCTGCCACAATAAATTAATCTGCTTCAGTGCTATTGCACTGTTGGGGCTCAACTGTGTAAGCAAGCAGCTGGTGTTTGCCTGGTTTGCAGCATCACAAGGGGTGAAGAGGAGGTGGCTTTGTGGTTGCCAAGATTCCTACTGAAACATCCAGAGCCTAATCCAGAACAAGCTGAGGATAATATTGGTCATTTTGTTGATTTTGATAGACCATAGACAGACTAACATGGCTCCATGGGGGAGGGAAGGAGACTGTGTTTATATTTAATGGAATTAAATACCAACCTTCATCTAGATTGTCTTCTGATCTCTGCTGAGCCACGAATCGCTTCAGAAGAAAGAACGGGACCCTGTACCACAGTTTCAGCTTTATTTTTGTGGGGAGGGAATGATGTCTTTCTAAGGTTTAACATTTCAATATTGCACACTAGCCATTAGGTTTTTATGTTTGCCTCATAAAGCAGTTCTTTTAATACTACATATCAGAGAGTGGGGTTCTGTGGAACTCTCCTGAATTACTCCTCCTAGGCAGCTTTCCTCATACCTGCATGATGAAGAAAAAGACAACTGTCAGGACTGTTGTGTTCAAATTGTCATGTATCTACGTAACTTTTCAACATTCTTCATATTTTGTGTTGATGAACGCAGGTAAACGTGAGCCTGGAGTCTGTTTGAAGACCCAACAAGAGAAACCTACCCCATTCACTGAATTTTTAATTGAGCTATAGAATTCTTATTCAGACATTGTCAGGAAATAGCTAATACCCATACAGGGCAGATTATTAAAAATGTGAAAATGCTCTGCCACATGGAAAGAGTCAAGAATAATTAATTTTCAAACCCAAGCAGCTGTAACATACTGTAGTAAAATATTTCTTTTAAAATTATTTATTGTAAGTAAGAAAAGAAGATTGAAAATTTTAATTTAGAGAAGTGGGTCTTAAGA
Source organism: Charadrius vociferus (assembly GCF_000708025.1). NCBI lineage: Eukaryota > Metazoa > Chordata > Aves > Charadriiformes > Charadriidae > Charadrius > Charadrius vociferus. The sequence goes on from NW_009647579.1 coordinate 1,642,600, forward strand.
CTTGACCAAAATGAAGTACCCAGGAAGGTCTGGGGAATATGCATGCAGTCAGTAAGAAGATCACTATTACCTGTTGGCCTCAATTTGTCAATCAGAGGAACAAAACTGTCAAGTACACTCCGAATTCGATACACTAATTGTGAAAACAAAATTTTTTTTTTCAAGATGAGCCAGATAGCAACATAAAACATAAAAAAATAGCAAAATGGCAAAAAACAAACACTGACACTTTCAATATTAATGAACCCAAGATTACTGTTTAAACAAGCACTTTTGCAATACCATTAATAACGAAGTAGTGACGAGGCTGATTCCTGAGAGAACCATCCACAACCTGCCAAAAATATTAGCACAAGATTACAGAGGAGACTTCTGTCCTCAGCTGGAAAGCCATAACTTGCACCTTTCCTACAACATCCCTAGGGATTACCAAGAATTCCCTTCGTTTTTATTTTTTTTTTTAAATATTTTCAGTTGGTGCCGCGATCCAGGTTCTGCTGAGAACTCTTCCTCAGAGTGTTCAGCTGCCTCAGTCCCAGGAGGATGAATGGCAGCCTGAGCGCGCAGCACCTTATAGAGTGTATCTGGGAAGACTGCCTTGCTGCTAAAATTGTATGTTGTCATGGCAACTTAGCATTCAGCCATTGCTGCAGAAAGAGGTGACTCAGGGTCTTGTGATCATGGCGAACAAAAAAATGAGGCAACCTTTCCCTTCAGTGTCACTAAGGCATGTTTGTCTCCAGCCACACTGAGTAATCGTGACTGAGATGTTATGGGGTAGTTACGTGACGATTTAGAGAACCTCAGCACCAGCAGTTTATAGACTTGCATAGTTTAATGACTGCGTGACCTTGTATCCTTCCTGTTGATACAGACCTGGCTGCTGTAGACACACTTACCTAGACCAAAGTATATCCCCGTGGTTTCCAGGGAAGCAAAGGTGATTAAACCAATCCCAAGAGAAATAGTCCAATCTAAGGCAACAAAATAAATGTTTGGGTTTGTTCATTTTTCTAGTGTGCAACGATTTATCCCTCTATTGAATTCTTGCCTTACCTTTGTAGTAGTAGTAGCAAATTAATAAAGCTCCAATTGCAAAGCAAAGAATGACAAAATGAAAGAATTCATCTGAAATAGAGAGGGAAAATTAGGTCACAACTGCAGGCATGGCCCTTACGAACATACCTTAAGGTACAGTGTATTGCGCTGCGAATAAAGTCTATTTCCATGAGCTGTCTCATACACTAGATTCAACTGCAAAACATACATGCACACAAGTTGTTATGAGAAGCCTTGACAATTTTCATCAAGAAGCTTTGATGCACTTCAACAAAGTGGTCATTAAAAAAAAACAAAACACACACACCAAAACCTGAGCCAGAGATCTTATTCTGAATTAAAAAAATAAAAAATTACCATCCTTCCGTATGCCCATCCAGCGTACTGTCCACTGATTGAGGCGAGTGTTCTCATTCTCATATGCTACAAAAAAGAAATGTTTTTTATTGCTGTGGAACTCTGAAATTAAGGAGTTTTAAGTTTATTTCCCTTTTTGTATCTGAAATCAATTCTTGGAGCACGGTATATGTAAAACTGTTTGTTCAAAGCAAAGATGTGCAAGCCTTTCAGAAAGATCAAATTAGCAATTTTAAAATCCCAAAAAGAGCGGGGTTTAAAAAAAACCCAAGCAACTGTTTAAGAGCACTCTGGCTCTTTTGTAACTAGCCTGGGACAATCAATAGTGTCGGAATCACAGTGGGAGTGTACAGCAGTAGTACAAGGAAGCTTCAGTTTGATTCTTGGGTGCTTTGCACAGTCACAGCTACAATACAACCATCTTCATTACTAAGCATGAGTACCATCAATCTACTTAAGCCTGATGAAGTATTTCTGCACCCCTCAAATTAAGAACTGTAGCTGACAATTAGTCTCCCATAGATAGCTATACTGATACATAGAAAGAACAGCATAAGAACAAGCTAGATAATTTTAGAGGTTTAAATAGAGAGCATTTTGCTCTACAAGCAAATGTAGTTGTGAGCAGAGTTCCCAAATTCTGTTCTTTCTCTGACTGTATTGTCAAAAGCTAGAAAGAGCTGAATATTTTACCAGATTTCCAATGACATGTTCAAAGCAGAAGGTTTTTTCCTTTTCTGTTTGTTGATCGCTCGAGAAGACCCCTAGGCAGTCTGCGGGGAGTTGATTCATCGCGAGTTTTAGATGCTGATTTCACTTACATTGGGCTGTGCATCCAGGCAACCACTGCCTGGCAGTGAATTTAATTTTCTCTAAAGATGTAACAGGAGAGTACTGGAAATGGGCTCCAAATGAGCTACAGACTTTTGCTATTGTGCTTTTGAACCATGACGTAACTAAACTTTGCCAAGAAATGCTGTTCTGGGTCACCTGATACTGGACTAACATTTTTGAATTTTTGATTCTTTGAGCATTCCAGATTGATCGAGTTCTGGTCTGGGGACAAACTCAGTTATTTGATTATTAATGTTAACGTAGCATTGCACTATTCTGACTCACAACTGTTCCTCTCTGAAGTGGTATGAATGATCTATAGACGCAGAATTTATCAGAACATCAATTCATACTTGGCAAGCGTCTGTTTTGTGCTACTCTGCCTCCTAAATGCAATAGTCCTGCTGTAACTTTGTATCATGGAATGACTTGCACACTATTTCTTCTATTAAAGCATTACAGTGCATTTTAATAACTATTCTCAAACTTCTACTTTTTTATTAGGAAATATCTAGGTATCAAGGAGCTGGTATAGCTATCACCACTAAGCAAAATTCAGTCCTGAAAGACAGCATCCATAAAACAAACTTATGTTCGCTTGTTTGTATTTACCATCTGCAATTGAATCTTCTCCTCTGGTAATCTCTGCAAAGCAACATAGTTTTATTACTTCTGATGGCAAAAATACAAATATATTGTTTCCCACCCTTATCAGCACCAGCAAGCACAGCAAGTATTTGCCTGTTTGGTGACTCAGTATAGACAAAGGAGTGCTTGAAAGTGTCAGGAAATGAAGGAAGATAAAAGGGTCCAAGAATGGGTAACAATAAAACTGACTATTCACAGTGACTCCAGGTTCTCTGAATAGACGGGCAGTAGGAGACTGATGGCCTCTGTGTTAATATTCATTGCTAGAACTGAAGCTGGAAGCAAGCAGAGCTGGGATCACAAGTGCTGCACATGTGTATCACCTGAACCTGTCCAATGCAGTAGGCATGGTGTCCTGCACTAGCTGAATATTTTCAGTGTCTCTGTCTGGTCTGTTGAAGTAATCTAGAACTGAAGCGACAAAGGCCATGGGAAGAGATGGAAAGGCCAAATGCCAACAAGAAAAGTACTGTAATCCTCTTTCTGCACCTGGCAATGCGGGGAGAATGTTGTGTTACAATAGATATTATTCTACCCTGGTATTTTATGTAGCTCCTTGGGGACAGGTAACTCAAAAACCTCCCCTAGGGCTTATGCTGCAACTTCTGTCTTCTTCCCAACTCTGTCCTCAGCTGAAACAGTCCCAAGTCACGGCAGCCAGTCCACACTCCATAGAGGAAAAGTGGTTGAGCAGATGTCCTCTCCAAAAGGCCAGTGTGCTGGGCTGTCTGCCTCTCGTAAGTAATGAACGTGGCCTTGGTCTGGGAGCAAGAAGGATGAGGTCGGTAATGCAATCAAGCCACTGAAAATTTCCTGCCAAGGGATTTTTACATCTGTTCTGCTGCTGCTCAGCAGTTGCTGATAAAAGGAAAATTGCCTTTAGAACTGGCTGGCTGCTCCAGCCTCTCAGCTGGTACTGTTGCTCTGTTTCTTGTCATTTGGCTTTCACCTCGCATCTCCTGTCGGGGAATGCTCCATGCTCTGAGCTAAGTGAGGAGGGCACTCAGAGCGGAGTATCACTGTTCTGCAGAAACCAGGTTCCAGCTCCCTCCCGATCTTGCATCCCTGTTCCACAGGAGACAGAGGGCTGCAGGGAATGCTGAAAACTGCCTAACTTTCTTAGGAAAGACTGAATAGTTGCCCAATAGAATTACTGGGGTTTGCCCTAAAAAGAATGACAATTGCTGTGAGCCGAGCTTGTGAGAACCTGGCAAACCTACAAAAAAATGTGTTAATCTGCCAGAACACCCTGTACAGGTACACACCTGCTGTCAGCCAGCCCCTATGACAAGCTTGCAACAAAATGCCTGCACCATGCCCAGGTCCAACACCAGATTAACTGGAACCCAATGGATTTACAGCCAGGGGGTTATTTTTTAATATACAAGCATGTCAGAAAGAAGAAACTGCAGTTACAGTTTTATCTTCCAGCAGGATGAGGTTATCTGGGAGCACTTACCTGAATCTCTGTAGGGAACAACCTCTGCTGGTATGCCTAAAATATTACACAAAGATGATATAGATTAACAACTATAATGAGTACGCATATCTTGCTGCCAGTCCTAGTCCATGCAACTCCATTGAAATTAACGTGGTTGTGTAAAAGTGACAAGGTAGATAGGAACTCTAACAGAGGGCAGCTCTGATGTGGGCTATGCAGTTTGAAAGTGGGAAACACGAATGGATTATTAACCCCCCATATTCCGTCTCTCACAATAGCTGGACTCAGGTAGAATCAGACTCCTATGAGAAAAATTAGATCTCCTAATGTCAATTTAAATGAGCTGCTCTTACATCTGGGCCAAGATCAATTTAAGACATTAATTAAATTATTAAAGCCTTAACTTTGTTACATCCCTGGTTCCATAACATAAGCTGATAGCTATCTTTGTGAGTTGACACAGCACATTTTCTTCATCTGCATTGTACTTATTTTCCATTTTTCCTTTGGAAGGAAAGGAAAAGCCTTAGGAACGAGATCCAAAGTGTGGTCTTTGCTGATGATGGCCGGCCAGCACTGAGGGCTGACCACAGATACTGTAAGTAGTGGCTGTGATATTTTCAAAACTCTTTTGCTGCATTTCAATGGCAACTGCGCAGACCCAGGCAGCAGGGCTCCTCCCACAACAGGAGATTTCGCTGTTCTCCTGGTTCAACTCTACCCACAGGGCATGGCTGAGTGTTAGTATTACTTGAGCTTCATCTTGTAGGAAATGCCTTTCCCACAGCCAAATTCTGACTGGTCCTTTTCCTACATTTATACATGTTAATATACCTTTGTTCAGATGTCAAACCTAAGAATGCCAGAAATTATCCTTTTCTTTGGTTTATACTGGTTGTCTCTAGTAAAAAAACAATACTGTTTTCACTTTGTCCTACCTCCGAGTAATTGGCCTTCGGTCTTCTGTCTTCCTAAATCTTCCTCATCACTGTCTGGATAGAGAAAGTGGGTTTTTTAGCAGATTAAAGAAAAATGTGTCAGCAGTATCACAAACAACACCACTCTAGTTGTTTGCTCATAATATAATAATGGCCATGAGATATGTAGGTAAAAGTGAAGGCTTTGAAATGCAAGGATCATTATTAGCTGCTTTTGCCTCACAGCTTTCTTCAAAGTTGGCTGAATAGGAAAAAACCAGCAAATTCTGAAGACGGAATAATTTGTATAAAGGGGTGTAGTGAGAAAGTTCTTATTTTAAACATATTCACCATCAGCACTGCTAATCAGTTTGAAAAATTTATTTCTAAATGCAACTTATTTGATCTTAATCAGTTAGTGGCTTTCTGTAACAAAATAAGCCAATATCAGCATTATCACTTGCATGTTGCCTGTCATTTCTTAGTCTCTCTCATTTCCCGTGAATGAAATGGTCTAGTGGCAGCCGAAGTGACTTTTGATACAGTGTTGATGTTTGCTAATAAGAAAAGAAATGCTAGAGAAGTAGTATAGCATTTCCAGCTACTACTGTACATTGACTATTCTTTGTCTCCTGCTACAGCATAGGCTTCAGCTGGACCATAAACACACTGAATATCATAGAAGTTACAATCTTATATTTGGGAAGCAATCTTGCAGCAGGTTTCTACATTTCTGAAACCTTCAACTTCTTCAAGAGCAGGAGGCAGCTGTGACAATCAGCTGTGCTGATAATGAGTCTAGAGGTACTGATTATTTTGTATTCTCTCTTTTGCACTGTTTCTTACATTTTTCAGAGTTCTGCAGAATTGCTACTGAATTGCTGCAAATCTCCTGTGTGACTCTCTTATGAGCATGTGATCAGACTAAATTATGTGTCCGGGAAAAATAAAATAAATCCTCTTTACCATGTGTATCTTCATCCGTGGACTCATGGGATGAGTTTTCAGCACTTTTTTCCCCTTGTGAAAGCATGAGATTCCTTTCCAGTCTCTTCAGGAGTTTCAATTTTTCATCTGTTTTATATAGAGAGGAAAAAAATATTAGAAACAACTATTTACATTTTCTCTCGTTTACAATGACAGATTTCATAATGCTTTATTAAAGGTTGTCTGATAGGAAATCAGACCCTTAGTCTTATTTCAGTTGTGTTTTTTGCACACGGCACAAAGTCATAGTAGTACAAAGCATTACGAAGAAAGCAGCATATACACTACTGCTTAGACTTTCTTAAATGGTTGTGGTAGATCCCTAAAGTTTCATATTGTGGCCATAATTCTGCTCCTGTGAAAAGTCCCACTCCCTGAAGCAATAGCAGCTGCATCTGAAAGATGCTTTAGCTGGAGAACGGTTGCTCTCCCTTCCCGGGGCTAATTCTCCCCTCACCCCTGCGCTTTCTGCTGGGTTCCCCGTGGTTATGCCGCAGTGCCAGCACCCTCTCGTGGCAAAAAAGCAGAGTGCTCAAAGCCAGCCAGGCCAAACCAGCCGGGAGGAGAAACCTGCGGGATGCTGACTCCTGGGCCAGGCAGGGAAGTGCTCCTGGTTTCTGTAGCTGGAGTTGCAGGTGATTCTTAACAGCTTCAAATTCAGTTTCTTATTGGGGAACCGGGCACCTGAGAAGTGCAGTGGAGTCTATTTGTATCTTGCTGGCAGGTTCGGCACCCTGGGTGGCGTCCTCTATCCACTCCTTTTAGTTACTACTATATGTGCTGTTAGGGTCATTGACAAAAATATTTTTAGCAGCTGAGCTCAGATTTCTCACCACTATGACAGTCCATGAAAAAAAAAAAAAAAAAAAAAAAGTGTCCTGGCTGTGATGAATCCAGCTAGACAAGAAAAACTGGGGCACCACTTTAAGTTAGAGAAATTTCTTTGGCATCATCATCCCAAGACATCCTCTATCCCCAAACAGACAAGGTTTTTTCCCCTGAAGAAGACAAGTCAAACTAAAGTAAAATACTACCTTTGGCTCCCATTATCACTACACCTAACTGACTTTTCTAAGCAGTATTTCTAGACATTTTAGTTGTTCACTAATGATCACTTCCAAGCATACAGCAGAGTTTTCAAACGGGTGTCAAGTGTCACTGGCACTGCAGTAGTTTTAACAAAATAGCCGAAGAGCAGCCAGGTAGGACTGACCCTTTCCCTTGGAGCTGGGCAGCTGCCTGTATCCAGATGGGTTGGTCGTCTTCAGCATGAGGTAAAGAACAGCCATTGCCCTGACTCCTTTCTTCTCTATGGCTTTCAGGCAGGCTGCACAGCCTCCAGGCAGGACACTGCAGCTGTTGAGGAGCTGAAAGAAAGGTAAGTAAATAGCAAATAGTCCTTCCAATAAAAAGTGGCCTGTAAAAACATACCCTGCTATACAAATGAATGTACCTCACCCCATCTGTGGGAAATGTAATCCCCTGCCCCTACTGTACAAGGGGAAAATCAGGGACAAAGAGTAATGCCAAAGATGGAAAAAGAATGTAAACTCCATTCAGCAACTCCGAGAAGAGCCATCAACTGGGAAAACATCATGGTGTGTAATAGTTAACTATTTAAAGAGCTGGAGAAATGTAGTTATAGGGTCTGAAAATGGACATGCAATCTCTGCAGTATCTTACAGGAAAATGTCACTAACAATGGTCCGGCCTATAAAATAGAGAGCTGAACTGATCCTGAGGAATTTATACAAAGCCAGTTGGTTTTGCACATGGAGAACAATGAAGTAAAAAGCAGGGATCTGAGTCTCATTTATCTAAGTGCCCTTTTGCAGCATTTAGCATGCTTTAGATATATTTTAACATATCAGATAACTGGACTGTATGTTTTCTCTCCCCCAAGTATATCAGAGAAATATAAAAGTATCTGTATAATAATGTTTTACAAAGGATGCATGTTTCCTTAGCAACTTACATTGTTCTTTTCTTCATTCTTCAGGATAGGTGGGTCAGTGGTGGCTAAACATTTTACAAGTGATTCCCAAAAGGATGGGTTCATTTTCTCATGATTCTCCAAGTAATCGGCATCAGCAGTAAAAACCCTCTCGAAAACATCTGGGAGGAAAAACAAGCAAAGCACTGTGCAGCAGCAGAGGTGGGTTGCATGGTAGTGCTCCTGTGGTGCTTGGTGTAGGTGTGGTGACAGACATCAGACTCTAACAAGCTGCCCAACAGCAGCATGTAAGCGTATAGGAAACAGAGTAGTGCTGTATTGTAAGAAGTAGCTCAGTCTGCCAGAAATCAGTAGAAAAATGTCAATAGTCCATACAAATTACTGATGTCTTTGTGATGCTATTGTGTCAGTTATAGAAGCAGGGGAAGTTTTCCTAGCTATTTAATGGGTGCTTATTCTGAGCATGCTATTTTACAGACAGGCACAGACACAAAGTGCTGGATGTCAGGGTATTGAGATAGCTCATTAGGCATTTAACACACAGCAAAATATCCTTCATAGAGATTGGAAGGGACCTTAAAGATCATCTAGTTCCAACCCCCCTGCCATGGGCAGGGACACCTCCCACTAGACCAGGTTGCTCCAAGCCCCAGCCAGCCTGGCCTTGAACACCTCCAGGGATGGGGCAGCCACAGCTTCCCTGGGCAACCTATGCCAGTGCCTCACCACCCTCAGGGTAAAGAAAGTCTTCCTAAGATCTAACCTAAATCTACCCTCTTTCAGTTTAAAGCCATTACCCCTTGTCCTATCACTACATGCCCTTGTAAAAAGCCTCTCTCCATCTTTCCCGTAGGCCCCCTTTAAGTACTGGAAGGCCACTATAGGGTGTCCCCGGAGCCTTCTCTTCTCCAAGCTGAAAACCCCCAACTCCCTCAGCCTGTTCTCGTAGGAGAGGTGCTCCAGCCCTCTGATCATCTTCGTGGCCTTCCTCTGGACCCACTCCAACAGGTCCATTTCCTTCTTATGTTGTGGTCTCCAGAGCTGGACGCAGCCTCAGAAGAGCAGAGTAGGGGGGCAGAATCACCTACCTCGACTTCCTTCAGAGGGAACAAGTTTCATTGACTCATGACCACTTTAGCAAACACCATTGTGTAGTGTGAATGAGCTGAAGCTTTGATCTTTGTGTGCAACCCTTACCTTGTTGTTCTTCAGTCAGATCTGGGAATGGGACATTCAAGTTCTCCATTACTGTGCCTGTTCAAATGGGGAGAAAAAGCAGATTTAGAAACAGATCAGTCTGACCTTCTCTATTTTTCTGTCTTACACTTGATTTTCTGCAAACATAGCATCTATCTCTAGGCACTTTAGTTTTGAAATCACTTCTCTGTTGCAATGGGAGTTTCACATCATGATTCATTTACCCTCCTGGGACCCATTCTCGACTCCTCTGAGTGAGTCTTGCTGGGCTGGCATTTGGTTATTAAGAAAGAACAAAAGTCTAATCACCATGAGTAAAACAAAAAGAAGTTTGACTTGATCATTCACATTGTTGGTTTTTTACAACTACCAAGGTGTCTCATTAACTATTTACCACAGATGTGAGTAACTTAATAGTCCCTGTTCCATTCACAAAACAGAACGATTATTCCGTACCTTTGACATCCTTATACTTAAATGTACTAATAGGGAGAAATAGTAGAAATAGTTCATAGGAGAGTCTTGCAAGATTTGGAATTCTTGTCTTACAGAAGACTTTGACGCTTCAACGTCTGTTCTTCCCAAGTTGTCATGAAAAGGAAATTTCCACTAACTTTAGGTTTATGAATTAAAAATGTTTAGGTGTCGATCCCAGATTTCTTACTGGTATTTACCACGGAATCAAAACATTTTGACATCCCCAAAATCCAATGTATCCTTTGGTTTTGCTATACTCGCTCCAGAAATTTTGTTTCGAGGTTGTTTTATTCTGATGATGCATGTTTTGTGGTGGTTGTGGTTCTGAACAGTTGCCTCCGCCTACTCTGGTCCAGGCATCCTGCACTGACTGCCTCTCCCCTCATGCAGCATTTCAGCTAAAGCACTGTTGTATTAAGAGGTGCAAATGAAGATTTTTGGGAAGCCTGAAGTACAGTTTCCACTATGCAGACAGCAATAGGAAAACAGTATATACACCCACACTTTTCCTTACAATATGGCTTTTGAGTCCATTCAACAAAGCACTTTAAATCAAGCAGTTTGAAAACTAAGTATTTCCTTTAAATTTTCCAGATGGAAAACTGTTTCTTTTCCCACGAGCAGTTTCAGTTCTCTAGAGACCATCACATCAATCAGAAAAATATTCTAATACAAAATCCAAACAAGGTCTAGTTAATATCATCAGAAGTATAGTACAACACACAAGCAAAACCATCCTCATTCTAGAAACAGAACAACTTTTTAGTGCGTCAGTTTGCAGACAGAGGAAATTAGACACAAACAGACTCCAAAGTAGCCACATAACTCATCCCTCCTTCAGAACCAGCATCGAGGTCCCACATTTTTGGTCTGTTGGCAATTCTGGGGGCTTTCTCCTTTTCTAGGTTGCAAGCGTTCAAGTGCTGAGGTCCTTAGTTTGAAACTCTTTTTAGCCACTGGTTTACTATTTGGCTCTGGGAAAATTACCTAAACTCTTTAACCACTTTTAAAGACTAAGGCCAGAAGGCTTACCTACCTCCTAGGTGTATTATGAGAAAAAATAATTTGTTATTTTAAGAACACTTCGAAATTATTCCCAATGATAAGTCTATGCAAGACATCTACAATGGCAGATAATACCTTTTATTTAACCACCTGATACACCTGGAAAAACTGGCAAGTTTTTGGACAAACAAGATTTGAACCCTATCAATTAGTCTAATAAAAGTTTTTACCTCTCCTACAAACCTCGCCTGACTTACAGCCTTTGCTGTGGTTGTAGCTGTGGCAGCAGCGCTGTGTGACAGTTGCCGGCAATGCGAGACCGTGAGCACCCGATAGGGAATGCAGGAAGCACATCTGTCCTCTCTGCCCTGGTACGCAACAGCTGATGTTGAAATACAGGAACCCAGCATACCACACCCTGCATGAACTCATTCTCGGCTGCACAATAATGAACGTAATTTCTGTCCAGTATCTCCAGCTGTGGTTTTCAGCCTTTTTCAGTATCTTTCTTGCCTTCCTACTTGCTCAAGCTTAAACCTTGCAACAGGGTTTGCTTTTGCAAGTTAAATCCTTTAGACCTCTTTGTGGACTGCACAGTTGAAATACCAGGCATAAAGGAACAAAATTACTTTAAACAGAAACATTTATTTTCTGACTGATGAATTCCATTTCATAAAAATATTTATAAATATCCACAGATTTAACTGTTGAGTGAAATTTGGGAGGTTTGTCTTTGGCACTCCTGATTCCTAATGAAGGTCACTTTCATTGGCACATTCGAGGCACGTTGCTCTTCCTGTGACACCAACCTATTGCAGCAGCTGCCTTAGGCCGGCTTTGCTTCATCCCGGAGACAAAGTAGGCAGGTATGCACTAGCAGATCTGTCCCACCATGCACAAAGGAAGAGCAGACACAACACTGAAGGCAGAGGAGACGCTGTCCACCTTGTTTGCTATCAGACTGAATTACCTGAAAACTGTTCATTTGTGGGCCCAAATGACCGGTCTGCTCAGCTGTACCAGCAAGAGAGACACATTTGCCTAATGCACTTACACATCCCGCTCTGATAAGATTTGGATGCCACAAAAGGATCCAGGAGCATCTGCTCCCATCTCCCTTTCTGTGCCTCCAGCACAGGTAAGCCCAGTCACCAAGCTTTACATAACTAAGGAAGTTGGGTACCTAATTTCTCTTTGGCTATGGACAATTAATTCCCCCGCGGCTCTTCTGGAAAGAAAATCAGATCTAAACAAAGGATAAGTATAGCATTTAATTATTGTATGTTTTAAAAGTGATTTAGTTGATTATACCTCATAATGACAGAAGGATGATGATATACTGGCATTTCAGCCTGGCCCTGAGCTCATTGGGGAATGACATAAACAACAGACCTCATCTTGCTTTCCCCACAGTAAATCAGAACTTAATTGCAGTGAGGTCTTCTTAACACGTTAGAATAAAATTTGTGTGCAGAGTCAGACTTCTCCTAGTTGTTTAGAAATTGAGGTTAATAACTGCCATACACAACTTTTTTGCTTAGCTGCTGAAATATAGCTGAGTGAAATTGTTCGAAGGGATAGCAAAAAAATGTAAATAAAGTAAAATAAGGTTGTTTTGACTTCAAGACAAAAACCAGACAATCCTAAACCTATTTCCTTTGAAACTACTTTTACCTTTCCTTTTAAGTTACGTGCTGACACCAAATCTTGCTAAATTTTATTTTAATGACAAACGTTAAGTCCCTCCCTGCCCTTTTCTCAAACCAAACCAAACAAACTTCATAAAGCACACCTGCAAGTCTTAGGTTGGTCCTAGTGGTTGGTTCCACAGGAAGATGTCCTGGAGGACTGTGGCTGTGGTGAAAGCTGGTAGTTTCTTCCAGCAAGACAACAAAAACTGATCCACGCCAGCTCAGTTTGAAACTGTTCCTACTCTAGTCTCCTCAGGTAATGCCACAAGTGAGATATTTCTGCTATTTGTCTGCTTGCCTTCCTGCTGTCAAATAGAGATGAAATGTGACAGAGAAGTGGCAAAAATCAAAGACTTTTCACACTTTATGGCGTCCTTGAACACAGGCAGGTAAAGAGACCCAGCGAGTGTGTGTCACCGTGGGGAGGGAAGCTCCCCAGGCTTGGTGTGAGCGTCCCCACAGGTATGAGCCGGGAGCGGGCGCAGCCGTCCACCCCTTGCCGTAGCACCGGTGCTTCCTTCCTCTCCCGGCGCTCACAGCAAGCCTGGACATGGTAGCCATGCTGCTGCCAGCCCCACACCCGCAAACCTGAGGCAGTTTGCTGCCTGTTTTCCAGACATGCTGGTAAAATAATGGCAGCGCTCCTGTATGCATTTACATACACCGTTTGAAATTACCTGGTTTGTAGTTCTCCCTACGTACCGTGTGCTCCTCCGTGCGGTCGTTGGAAAGCTCTGAAGGGAAGAAAATGAGCTTGTCAGAAGCCAGAAGAGCTCGTGTTTGTAGTCTGAGTAAGATTAAAGCAAAAAAAGTCTTCCTCGGTGCATAAAATGCTGGGGAGTTGCCACGAGAATTTTATTAAAAAAAAGAAAAATATTTAAAAGATGTGGAAGTCCAGTCATGAAGACACAGTGGTTACAGGGAAGCCCTGTGCCTTGCTGCTGCAGCACTACGACCCCTCGTACAGCGTTGTGATGCCTCAGGAAGTAATCAACAACCCAGCCGTGTACCAAGAGCCAGGACACAACCCCAAAACACCCTCGGTCTCAGTCATAAGAAGCTCCCAAACCCCACCCCAGTGCTTACCTGAGGGCTGTGCAGTGGGTCAGGATCCCAGGGCAGGGTGTGCGCAGTGCCACAGCCCCGGCAGGCGATGGCAGGCGGGCTGAGGCCTCACGTGGCCTCCCCTGACTCACGGCCAGAGCAGCGGTGGCTCTGCATTATCCTCCGGCCACCGGCAGTCACACACCAGGTGTGACAGGAGGAGCTGTGTGTTTTCCCTGTCGCTGAGCTCAGGCTGAGGGCCGATCCCACCGGTGTGGGGGTGAGGAGCTGGGCACCCTCCCAGCCTGCCTCAGGCACCGATGGGCCTCAACGGCCCTGACCGGCCAGGACCCCCCACCCCTGCCCATGGCTGCTCCAGGGCTGGAGGCCTGGGCCCGCTTGTTTGGCCTCTCTGGGGTATGAGGGGGAGGCCGGGGCCACGGGGATCCCCCTCTCTGAGGGGAAAGGCCCTGGGCTCCCGTAAAGCCGAGCGGGGATGCCATGATGGAGGCCCCGGCACGCTGCCCCCCTGCCCAGAGGGGAAGGCCCGTGCAGGCAGCAAGGAGGCAGGTGGTTTTCCTACCACACTCGCATCAGGAGGGGGACATTGCCAGCACAGAGGCAGACTTCTGGGCTGGGGGTGCCAGGAAGGGCCCCCGCCACCGTCTCTGAGGCAGGCCCGCTGCCCACGTCCCTCTGCCCCTGTGACGGAGCAGCCGGGTGCTGACAGGGAAGGGAAACCATCCATCACACCCGTCTCCAGCGACCAGAGACCGTGATAAAAACACAAAGCCAGAGCCACCTCTGGGTCACGGATGTGCTCACCAAGGCACGACGGACCGAGCCACGTTCAAAGTCTTCCTCTGCTGTTTGCTCTGCACACGAAGTCGCTGAGGGCTCCTGTGGAGGTAAGAGGCACAGTTACCCCTCTGGGGACTTTACACCACCCTGACCAGGTGATAATCTTGAAAAACAGCAGGATGTCCTGCTGGGTTTGCAGCTGCTTGGGGTGTGAAGGAGGTGGAGCAGCCTGTGCTGATTGCCAGGAGCCAGCTGGGTTGTGAGGAGCAGTGGTGGCCATTTGCTCCCAGAAGGTCCACCCTGCTTGGGGCAGCCCTCTCAGCCCCCGGGTATGCTCAAATCCTCCCAGCCCCCCCCCAAGCTTTTCTGCTTAGTATCAGACAGAAATACTCATACCTAAGTTAGTTGAGGCAAAGAAAATATTAGTAGTTCCTGAGCAAACATCCCCGGCCTAGCATTTGCTTTCACTGTGACCAGGGGTCTCTCAGATCTCATCGTGCACCCTGCGATCGATTTCCACCTGAACCTTTGCCAGGTACAGAAGTTGTCTGGATTTCATAGCTGGAAGATAGACTTTTATCAAATTGGGTGTGCTTTTCCAGCAACACATTTAATAAGTGAGTGGGTGCAAAGCCTCCTTTTGTTATATGATCAAGTGTCATTTGCAGTGCGCTGTCTGCTTGCTTCTAGAAAGCAACAGGGAGCATCCTGGGCTGGATCCAGCCTCTGTCCCTGATTAGCCTGAGGGAGTGGTGGTAAACTGGGGGGGGGGGTATATGTGTGTGTGTCTGTGCCCTTTCACAGCAATTGCATTTGCTATCTGTAACTTTTATTAATGGCCTCTTGAGTTCTGAGAATAGGAACTACCAGAGATCAGGATGGACAGTCCTGAAAGACAAAGGTCCTTCAGGTCCTGGAGTTGTCCACGGGCAATTTCTCACATGCTATCGAGCTTTGCCTGTCCTCACTGCCTGGCTGCGCAGCACCCATGTGCTCTGGCTCTTGCTCTGTATGGGCTGCTACACACTCCCGGTCTCTCAGAGTACCAATCTACTTTGATTACGGGTTTAATGCTTGTTCTTCTGGCAGCAGGAAGAGTGTATCTTCACTGCTCTTCTTGGAATAACCTGAAACACAGCATCCTTCCCCTTGGCTTTGTTTGTGCTATACCTGCAGTAAGCTCATCAGTACTCTGCCCTGAGCCGCCCTTCTCATCCACCTCCGATGCATGTAACTTCTTCAGCACAACACCAAACTGAAGCCACCTTGGGGGTTTCTGTTTAGGGGAGCTGCTCCTTCCCTAGCGGATGATGTTGCTGACCCAGCCAGCCTTCAGCAGAAGGCAACAAGAGAGTAGGAAAGGGGGGACAGACCTCTCCTGTGCAGGAGAGCAGAAAAAGGGAGCTCAGCCACACCAGTAACACTGCTGTTTCCCGCTACAGCTGCCCCTGGGTAGATAATTAACTAATTAAGCCTTTCTTATGGCAGTCTCTTGCCTTTGGCCCTTAGTATTCTCACCTAAGGAAGCACCCCAGTTCCCATGGCTTCCTGAGCTCCTTCCAGGGCTGCTCAGAGGTAACGCAACCATTCAGTTGCTGGACTAAGATACAGTTCTGGGTTTGGCTTTATTTCAGTGCGATTTGTGTTACATCCTGCTGTAAGAGTTCCTTTTCCTCACCAAGCGTTGCCTCTGGCTAAGCGTGATGTTTGGTCACTTGAAAACGTGTGATAGCTGGTGTCATAGGAGACTACTAGGGACATTCTAATAGCACAGTGTGTCTATCGATGATACAAGGTGTGGTCATGTTAAGTCATTTGTTACATTAAGCCAACGGTTTCACGTTGGTGCAGTTGGTGCCCGAGGAAGGGGTGTGCGGAGCAGGTTGTGTACCCTCCATCTGCTTTCCTCTCCATGTACTGATGCTTCTGGAGAGACTGGGACGCAGATAGAGAAAGTGATTTGTACTTCCTGAAGTAGGTGTGCGTTGATTTTCTTCTTTTCCAGTTGTTTGGTCGGTTGTTTGAGGTTATTTGTTTGGGGTTTTTTAAGCAGGCTGTTTCACGAGTTTTCCACAAGTGCTTATTCAAGTGCCTTGTCTCACCTACTCTGACATATTTAATTACATGTCATGTTTAGCACATAAAGCAGCTAATACTCTGCATCTGCTTCTGCTGGGAGACTATTATCTAATTAATCTGAATGCTTCCTCATGTATTACAGGTTTATTTTGCCCTTTTTGGTGAAGTGTCCTCTGAGAGAGTTTAGCAGAATGGTGATTTATTCTTTGTGTGCTGAGAAAATTGCTTCCAGGAGGGGTTTGGAGACACGAGACACATGCGGAGCCGCTCTTACGCTTGACATTAATCGGGAATGGGGTGTGCGCGCAGGTTTGTCACCCAGGCAGGTTGCATGAGAAATGTAGAAATACTCTTAAGTGAGTGTAGGAGGGGCCCAGTGATGGTACATATTCGGAGTAGTAATTGTGCATTTAGTCATCACATTTCTGATGGATTAAAACACTCCCATGACACCTCTTGCCCTACGCTGACTTTTATCTGCAGGGTTGGTTAAGTTAGTCCCTTCTGTGTGTCTACTTAGTTGCTCCTTTTTTTTTTCTTTATATAGTTCTGCTTAAACAATTGTTGTGAGACTGTGAAGTATGACTAACTCAGGGCGGATTATGCTTTGCCGTCAGCTGCATTTTGAAGGCTACAGCTAGTTTACAGATACGTTTCTGGTTTTAAACTCTAAACACCTTTGAGAGAGAGAAGAGAAAACAACAAGGAACAAGTAGAACCCACTCCCCTAAGCCGCCAGACTATCACTGAACGAGTAAGACCCTCTTATGCTGGCAGATTGTGAGAAAGCAGCCAGTTGCCTTGGGCTGAGCTGAGAGGAAGCTGAGGTTTGGCCGTGAAAGCTTTTGCAGAATCGTATGGGAGAGCGCATCACGTTGTACATTACTGAGATCTTCTGGAGATTTTTT
The DNA here is from genome assembly GCF_000708025.1 of Charadrius vociferus. Taxonomy (NCBI): domain Eukaryota; kingdom Metazoa; phylum Chordata; class Aves; order Charadriiformes; family Charadriidae; genus Charadrius; species Charadrius vociferus. The sequence goes on from NW_009647579.1 coordinate 1,659,999, forward strand.
TCTCTCATTCTGTATCCTTCTGTGGAATTGCTTGCCATAATAACTAAGTCATTATATTAGCATTTCAAACTAACGCAGTAAAATTTTTTATAAAGTCTGTTAAATTTAAGAACTAGGCCTAATTTTATTTTTTATCTAGAAACAGGAGTCTCTTGTCCTATACAGATCTTCTCGCAGCTCTCCTGAACCCCATCGGGAACCAAGCAGTACACCATGCTCACCTCTGTGCCTTCTTTTTCTTATTGTTTCCTTCAACTTCTACTTCTAGTCAAAATGACATTTTCTTCAACTCCATTAGAAGCTTTCTAAAGTGGTGTGTGTAGAAAGAGGATCGGGGTTTTACAGCTATAGTCTTATAGTAAACTTTTATTATTTACATTAAAAATCTGTGGTTTCGAATCCCTACTGAGGCAGTGGCAAGAGAGGCTGAAGGTGCACAACGTGAAATTAGTGCGTGTTGCAGGCCCTCTTGACAGACGCCAGGGAAATGTTGGTCTTTGTTTCTCCTTATTGCCAATGATAACGTTGCTGGTAGCAGGCTGCTCTGCAGGTTCTCAAACCTCAGAATTTTTCTTTTTTTTGGCTGGTGTGATGGAGATGTTAAGCAGCTCTCCCGTGCCTTTGCTGGCAAGCTGGGTACGTACAGGCCTTGAAATAAATGAGCATCAGATTTTGCTCCTGCAGGTCTGGAACTGTGTGGAGCAGCTATTGAGCCATCAGCAGCTTTGTTACGCCCCAGTGCACGTTGCTTAGGGGTGTCGCAGGCACGCGGACGTCACTTAGTATTTTGTGCCGCTCAGGTGGCGGCTGTGGCTGCTCTTGCAAACGCAGCTCCCAGTTGGGCAAAGGCCAAATGCTCCAAGTTTCTGCAGCTCCCCAGGAGGCGTTCCTTTTTTTAACTCTGTGAGCGATCAACATTTCAACATCCACCCCATTGTGGGCTCACAAGTTCGGGGAAAAGCCACCGGCCCCTCAGCACCGCTGAACTCCCTGACGGCCCTGCAGTGGGTGCTGAAGCATTAGTGCAGAAAGGCTGCCATCGTGTGGCCTTGTCCCTGGCCATGGGGGCAGGGTGCAGGAGGCCCTTGCCAGCAGCCTTGCTCCCACCCTGCCCTCCATATCCCCCGCCAAGGGTGTTTTTTACTTTTACTCGGCTCTGCTGATGCTCAGCCCCGCAGGCCCTTGCAGGCACTGCGTGTCCCAGCCCACCTTGGTTGTAAATGTGTGTTTTGTTTCCCTGTCCTGTGAACAGTGGCCACAGCCTTAGCAGTACAGCTGAACTACGAATGCATCAGCCAGCCCTTCAGCTCGCTGTTCCAGCAGTGGGCGGCCACCCCTTTGTCACTCCCCAGGCAGTAAAAGCCTCGCTCGGGGAGCATCTTAACGCAGCTATCAGCTGTGGAGATACTTTGCAGCACCCATAACTTGTGATCGAGGGCCCATTAATTAGTGAGGACCTTTGTTTTGCTTCCAGTACATGTGCTTGTCAGGGTTGTGTCCCTGAAGAGGTTCTTGATGGCTTCCCTCTTTTCCTGGGAATCCCATTTGAGGAGCTCCACAGCCAGATGCTGCTGCTGCAATAAGTGTTCCCTCACCCCACGGATGCACACAAGTCTGTGTGACCAGCCAGGTCGGGCTCCCATTGCTGCCTCCAGCACCAAGAATTGGGCAGTCTGGTGTCGCTGTTGGTCACTGGCCATGGCCATGGGCTCCCTCAGTCCCCCAGGGCCCTTCTACTGGTCGGAGGAGCCCCGTGCCTGGCTCCTGCCTGCCAACACCACGGGCATCCACGGCTGTGGCCAGGCATGGAGCTCAGCTAGTGCTGGTGCCTCGCAGGGTTTGCTGTTGGTACCACCCGGACACTTGTGTGAAAGCTCTGTCCTTTATTTGGAGAGAAATGGCTGATTGTGATGCTGCCGATCGGGGTTCTATCAGCACACCCCATGCCCTGCCCTGGCGAGGCCATTTCGGTTGGGGCAGGGGATGCTGGGCTGATTCCAGGACCACTGCAGGGTGGCCGGGGATGGGCTGGGGGGACGTGGAGGGATGTGGAAGGTCTGGCGTGTTGGTGTTTCAGGCCGGAGCAGCAGCTGCTGGTGTCAGGTCCAGTTCTCCAGGGATCCTAGACATGAGGAGCTGCAGCTGCTGGCGTCGGGTCCATCTATCAGCGGGTCCCAGGCGTTGAGTCCTGCTGCCTGCATGCAATAAGCAGTAAGGGCGGGTTCCTGTTTGGGCTCTGCAGGCATATTCTAGGACAATCTCATCCCCCACCTTTTCTCATCCTGACCTTGCTTGGCATATGCATGTAGTTTGCATTTACTAGGGCATGTAGTGATAGGACGAGGGGGAATGGCTTTAAACTGGCAGAGGGCAGGATTAAACATTAGGAAGAAATTTTTTTACTTTGAGGGTTGTAAGGCACTGGAACAGGTTACCCAGAGAGGTTGTTGAGGCCCCACCCCTGGAGGTGTTCAAGGCCAGGCTGGACGTGTCCTTGGGCACCTGGTCTAGTGGAAATGTCCCTGTCTATGGCAGGAAGGCTGGAACTCAATTATCTTCACGGTCCTTTCCAACCTAAACCATTCTATGATTATACGATTCATTCTATGCCTGTCGCTGCTGGGGGCTGCTCTTGCCCAGGCAGGGTCGGTCAGTTTGAGCTAACACTGGGTCCAGTCAGAGAGGGCTCCCAAGAAGGCGGCCCAATGAAAAGGCCAATTAAAGCATCTGCCAGCAGCAGAAACCTCAGAAAAGGTTTTGGCCAACTGCTAACTTGCCTCCTCTGCAGGCTGACTAGAAATGTTTCCTGGCTACGAGCAGCCACCTCAGGAAGCAGTGAAGGGGGAGAAGAAAATCAATGACTCACTGTCTTTTCTTGATCTGCCACTTGATCACAATACAGCATGAAATTAGCGCAATTATCAGAGAAACTAAGATTGCTGCTGTTGCTATCATGCAGTGCCTTCGCACATCTGCAGGGCAGTCAACATTTGTGGTCCTTTCAGGATTGGGAACAATCATGGCTTTCTCCCCAACTGCACCTGGAGAAGCAATTTGGGACGTTAGTCTGTCCTGTGCACCACTGGTAAGCTTGCAGGACATTTGATACAGCCAGGATGTCCACCGGTTCCCCCCAGTGCCAGCACCTGGAGGCACGCTCCCACCCTTTGGGACAAGTTGTCCCATTGTACAAAATTCAGAAGGCCAGAAGGAGAGCATGTGGGGGAGCACAGCTGCCTTGTTCCTTCGAGGGACGCAGACAAAAACCATCCTTGAGCAGGCGATGCCATTCTCAAAAGGCTCAATGGGCCCTGGACTGTCCACTATTTATAAAGTATGATGATTGGCCTACAGTCATCTGCACACCAGCGACACATCTAGATAGGTTCCTGGTTCAGACAGCCTTTGTCTACTATGTTGCCATCTCTC
>NW_009647579.1:1667901-1671339 GCF_000708025.1 Charadrius vociferus
TGGGGAAGAGTGGGGGGGGGAGGAGTGTGTGTGTATGTGTGTGTGTCTGTGCCCTTTTACAGCAATTGCATTTGCTATCTGTAACTTTTATTAATGGCCTCTTGAGTTCTGAGAATAGGAACTACCAGAGATCAGGATGGACAGTCCTGAAAGACAAAGGTCCTTCAGGTCCTGGAGTTGTCCACGGGCAATTTCTCACATGCTATCGAGCTTTGCCTGTCCTCACTGCCTGGCTGCGCAGCACCCATGTGCTCTGGCTCTTGCTCTGTATGGGCTGCTACACACTCCCGGTCTCTCAGAGTACCAATCTACTTTGATTACGGGTTTAATGCTTGTTCTTCTGGCAGCAGGAAGAGTGTATCTTCACTGCTCTTCTTGGAATAACCTGAAACACAGCATCCTTCCCCTTGGCTTTGTTTGTGCTATACCTGCAGTAAGCTCATCAGTACTCTGCCCTGAGCCGCCCTTCTCATCCACCTCCGATGCATGTAACTTCTTCAGCACAACACCAAACTGAAGCCACCTTGGGGGTTTCTGTTTAGGGGAGCTGCTCCTTCCCTAGCAGATGGTGGTTGCTGACCCAGCCAGCCTTCAGCAGAAGGCAACAAGAAAGTAGGAAAGGGGGGACAGACCTCTCCTGTGCAGGAGAGCAGAAAAAGGGAGCTCAGCCACACCAGTAACACTGCTGTTTCCCGCTACAGCTGCCCCTGGGTAGATAATTAACTAATTAAGCCTTTCTTATGGCAGTCTCTTGCCTTTGGCCCTTAGTATTCTCACCTAAGGAAGCACCCCAGTTCCCATGGCTTCCTGAGCTCCTTCCAGGGCTGCTCAGAGGTAACGCAACCATTCAGTTGCTGGACTAAGATACAGTTCTGGGTTTGGCTTTATTTCAGTGCGATTTGTGTTACATCCTGCTGTAAGAGTTCCTTTTCCTCACCAAGCGTTGCCTCTGGCTAAGCGTGATGTTTGGTCACTTGAAAACGTGTGATAGCTGGTGTCATAGGAGACTACTAGGGACATTCTAATAGCACAGTGTGTCTATCGATGATACAAGGTGTGGTCATGTTAAGTCATTTGTTACATTAAGCCAACGGTTTCACGTTGGTGCAGTTGGTGCCCGAGGAAGGGGTGTGCGGAGCAGGTTGTGTACCCTCCATCTGCTTTCCTCTCCATGTACTGATGCTTCTGGAGAGACTGGGACGCAGATAGAGAAAGTGATTTGTACTTCCTGAAGTAGGTGTGCATTGATTTTCTTCTTTTCCAGTTGTTTGGTCGGTTGTTTGAGGTTATTTGTTTGGGGTTTTTTAAGCAGGCTGTTTCACGAGTTTTCCACAAGTGCTTATTCAAGTGCCTTGTCTCACCTACTCTGACATATTTAATTACATGTCATGTTTAGCACATAAAGCAGCTAATACTCTGCATCTGCTTCTGCTGGGAGACTATTATCTAATTAATCTGAATGCTTCCTCATGTATTACAGGTTTATTTTGCCCTTTTTGGTGAAGTGTCCTCTGAGAGAGTTTAGCAGAATGGTGATTTATTCTTTGTGTGCTGAGAAAATTGCTTCCAGGAGGGGTTTGGAGACACGAGACACATGCGGAGCCGCTCTTACGCTTGACATTAATCGGGAATGGGGTGTGCGCGCAGGTTTGTCACCCAGGCAGGTTGCATGAGAAATGTAGAAATACTCTTAAGTGAGTGTAGGAGGGGCCCAGTGATGGTACATATTCGGAGTAGTAATTGTGCATTTAGTCATCACATTTCTGATGGATTAAAACACTCCCATGACACCTCTTGCCCTACGCTGACTTTTATCTGCAGGGTTGGTTAAGTTAGTCCCTTCTGTGTGTCTACTTAGTTGCTCCTTTTTTTTTTCTTTATATAGTTCTGCTTAAACAATTGTTGTGAGACTGTGAAGTATGACTAACTCAGGGCGGATTATGCTTTGCCGTCAGCTGCATTTTGAAGGCTACAGCTAGTTTACAGATACGTTTCTGGTTTTAAACTCTAAACACCTTTGAGAGAGAGAAGAGAAAACAACAAGGAACAAGTAGAACCCACTCCCCTAAGCCGCCAGACTATCACTGAACGAGTAAGACCCTCTTATGCTGGCAGATTGTGAGAAAGCAGCCAGTTGCCTTGGGCTGAGCTGAGAGGAAGCTGAGGTTTGGCCGTGAAAGCTTTTGCAGAATCGTATGGGAGAGCGCATCACGTTGTACATTACTGAGATCTTCTACAGATTTTTTTCTCTCATTCTGTATCCTTCTGTGGAATTGCTTGCCATAATAACTAAGTCATTATATTAGCATTTCAAACTAACGCAGTAAAATTTTTTATAAAGTCTGTTAAATTTAAGAACTAGGCCTAATTTTATTTTTTATCTAGAAACAGGAGTCTCTTGTCCTATACAGATCTTCTCGCAGCTCTCCTGAACCCCATCGGGAACCAAGCAGTACACCATGCTCACCTCTGTGCCTTCTTTTTCTTATTGTTTCCTTCAACTTCTACTTCTAGTCAAAATGACATTTTCTTCAACTCCATTAGAAGCTTTCTAAAGTGGTGTGTGTAGAAAGAGGATCGGGGTTTTACAGCTATAGTCTTATAGTAAACTTTTATTATTTACATTAAAAATCTGTGGTTTCGAATCCCTACTGAGGCAGTGGCAAGAGAGGCTGAAGGTGCACAACGTGAAATTAGTGCGTGTTGCAGGCCCTCTTGACAGACGCCAGGGAAATGTTGGTCTTTGTTTCTCCTTATTGCCAATGATAACGTTGCTGGTAGCAGGCTGCTCTGCAGGTTCTCAAACCTCAGAATTTTTCTTTTTTTTGGCTGGTGTGATGGAGATGTTAAGCAGCTCTCCCGTGCCTTTGCTGGCAAGCTGGGTACGTACAGGCCTTGAAATAAATGAGCATCAGATTTTGCTCCTGCAGGTCTGGAACTGTGTGGAGCAGCTATTGAGCCATCAGCAGCTTTGTTACGCCCCAGTGCACGTTGCTTAGGGGGGTCGCAGGCACGCGGACGTCACTTAGTATTTTGTGCCGCTCAGGTGGCGGCTGTGGCTGCTCTTGCAAACGCAGCTCCCAGTTGGGCAAAGGCCAAATGCTCCAAGTTTCTGCAGCTCCCCAGGAGGCGTTCCTTTTTTTAACTCTGTGAGCGATCAACATTTCAACATCCACCCCATTGTGGGCTCACAAGTTCGGGGAAAAGCCACCGGCCCCTCAGCACCGCTGAACTCCCTGACGGCCCTGCAGTGGGTGCTGAAGCATTAGTGCAGAAAGGCTGCCATCGTGTGGCCTTGTCCCTGGCCATGGGGGCAGGGTGCAGGAGGCCCTTGCCAGCAGCCTTGCTCCCACCCTGCCCTCCATATCCCCCGCCAAGGGTGTTTTTTACTTTTACTCGGCTCTGCTGATGCTCAGCCCCGCAGGCCCTTGCAGGCAC
>NW_009647580.1:0-16242 GCF_000708025.1 Charadrius vociferus
CCCTCACCATTCTGTGATTCTGTGAGAGTGAGATTACCCAGAGAAACAGCTAAGAAAAAATTTAATAAGAAGATAGGACAGACCGGTTATCAAGTACAGGGCTCAGTCAGTCAAGCGTACTGACTGACCCCATTTTACATGTGACCAGCCCCTTTTCTGTCCCTTTCTGTTCCTCCTCAGTCTGTCGGGACTGAGGCAAAAGAAGGATTAATTGTGGTAGAACTAATAGAGAGGAATAAGCAGCTGCAGCGCTGTTCTGGCAGACAATGAAGTTGTGTGAAGCTACTCCCTAGATAAGGAGGTACTGCTCACAGGGAGGAGAGATTCCATTTTCAGTGGGAACATGATCTTTTAGAGTATGTGATGGTGTAAACAAGTAAAGTAGAAAATTACTGGCCTTGGTAGAAAAGTGTATAAAGAACACACTTGCTTAATAAAGCTGATTTCTATCCTGCATATTGGAGTCCGTGCCTTTCAATCGCCACACTAGTCCCCCTTCCCCCTGCACATTCCTTAATGGGTTTATACAGTCTTCTCAATTTCCTCACCCCTCCCAATCTGGTGTCCAGGATCTCCCCTGGTTTGCAGTCTTATTGGTTGCAAAGTCCAGATTGGTCTTCCTGGAAGTAGTGCCTGTATTTACTGGATAGCCCATCAATTAGTGTGACTGGAGAGGTTTGTTGCTGGTGTTTGTCTTTGTTAATGATAATTGGTGAGATTTTATGTTTGTGTGTGTTTGTCTCTCTCTTTCCTTATAGAATCATAGAATGGTTTGGGTCGGAAGGGACCTTAAAGATCATCTAGTTCCAACCACCCTGCCATGGACAGGGACACCTAACAGTAGACCAGGTTGCCCAAAGCCCCATCCAACCTGAACTTGAACCCTTCCAGGGATGGGGCATCCACAACTTGTCTGGGCAAACTATTCCAGTGTCTCACCACCCGCACAGTAAAGAATTTCTACCTAATATCTAATCTGAATCTACCCACTTTCAGTTTAAAACTGTTTACCCCTCATCCTATGACTACACTCCCTGATAAAGAGTCCATCCCTGTCTTTCCTTTAAGCCCCCTTTAGGTACTGGAAGGCTGCTATAAGGTCTCCCCTTATATATGTCCTTCTCTTCTCCAGGCTGAACAACCCCAACTCTCTCAGCCTCTCCTCATAGGAGAGGTGCTCCAGCCCTCTGATCATCTTCATGGCCCTCCTCTGGACTTGCTCCAACAGGTCCATGTCCTTCTCATGGTGGGGGCCCCAGAGCTGGACGCAGTACTCCAGGTGGGGTCTCACGAGAGTGGAGAAGAGGGGCAGAATCACCTCCCTCAACTTGCTGGCTATGCTTCTTTTGATGCAGCCCAGGATGTGGTTGGTCTTCTGGGCCGTGGGTGCATATTGCTGGCTCATGTTGAGCTTCTCATCTACCAACACTCCCAAGTCCTTCTCCTCAGGGCTGTTCTCAATACATTCTCCGCGCAGCCTGTATTTGTGCTTGGGTTTGCCCCAACCCATGTGCAGGACCTTGCACTTGGCCTTGTTGAACTTCATGAGGTTTGCATGGGCCCACAAGGATGTCATGCGGAACAGCGTCAAATGCCTTGTAGAATTCCAGGTACATGATGTCAGTTGCTCTTCCCTTATCCACCAATGCTGTAATGCCGTCGTAGAAGGCCACCAAATTTGTCAGGCACGATTTGCCCTCGGTGAAGCCATGTTGTCTGTCACCAATCACCTCCTTATTTTCCATGTGCCTTAGCAGAGTTTCCAGGAAGATCTGCTCCATGATCTTGCCGGGCACAGAGGTTAGACTGACCAGCCTGTAGTTGCCCTTGTCTTCTTTTTTGCCCTTTTTAAAAATGGGGATTATGTTTCCCCTTTTCCAGTCAGCGGGAACTTCCCTGGACTGCCACGACTTCTCAAATATGATGGATAGTGGCTTGGCGACTTCATCCTCCAGTTCCCTCAGGACCCGCGGATGAATCTCATTACATCCCAATCATCATCATTCCAATTTGACAAGGTCCTTAGTCAAATAATCTTATGAGAAATAAACATTCTCACACTCCACATATCCTTACCAATTACTGTGAGTGACCAGGTTTGGTTCTTGTCGCTGCCTCCCTTATCATTTGTCCATCAGGTTTGTTTCCCTGTATGTTCTTGCGTATGTCTTCCTCTTTTTCTTATTATTCATTTTTGTATTGGAAAGGACCTTGACCACATACTCTTAAAGGAGCAGACACTCTCCCTCTACATACCCTGACAGACAGGTGTGGGAAAACGTAATGCCAGGCATTTTTCCAATTCAGGTGTGACATCTGCTTTCCCAGATAACTTGTGGAGGCCTCTGGAAGTCCTCCAAGGTCAACGATTGCTAAGCAGAGGTAGCGAGGCGACATGGTTCATACTCAACATTGCCTTCCTGCCCAGTGCAGCTGGCTTTCCGAAGAGCCTCTGAGAAGGCTCCATGAGTTTCTGAAATGAGGGATAGCCAAGGTGTGACCCTTGTGTGTGACCTCAGGAGGCCCTGGCTGAGCTCGTTGTGCTGGGGCCTCAGTCCCAGTCCCATCCTGTCCCCTGACAGGATCATGGTGTGGACTATCCCTCCATGGTGCCTTTGTCTGCGATGTTAGAGGCTGCAACAATGCTGAGTTCCCTGGGGAACGAAGGTGTGATTTGGGCAAACAAGTGAGACCACCCTCCCAGCAAGGTAGCATCTCCATAGGAGTTTTTACAAGGCCTGTTCAAGACTGGGGTAAGTGACAAGGCCCCAGGTCACTGCTGCAGTTAGGGAGCAAATCCTGGGCCTGCAGCAGCCCTGTGGGGACTGGATTACTGCTGGGGCTGGGGCAGCGTGAAGGAAGGAGGCTGGGATGAAACCAAGAACAGGACTGCATTGCCCCCAAAGAAGGGTGTTTAAACAGTGCCTTCTTCACTCAGCTTCTCCCTCCTGTTTTAATAAGTGATGCAGTTTGGATGTAAACAGAGTAGAGATTCTGCTTTGAGCGAAAGAGACATATCCTTTACTCCCAAATTGCAAAATGTCTAATTCATGTCTCAAAGCTATTCCAAAAGGCAGGTTTTATGTGACGGAGGTGTAATAAGGTGTGGGGTGGCTAATGGGAGGGAAAGGCTCAATTATCACTCCTCTTCCCCAACCCCAGCTTCTGATTTTCAGTGATAAATTACCTCATCAACTCACCTTTTTTATTGCATTGTCATATAGAGTTTTCCAGCTTGCTGAATGTAATAGCATTTTCTTTTGATAATCTATTTTAAGTAGGCAAGATAAGACGAAGAATTATGTGTGGCTGCATGATGAAGGCCAGAAAGTGTGAAAGCCTTTGTTTCCGGTCATTTGTTGTATGAAATACCCTTCATATATGCATATATGAAAAGAAACAAAAAAGATTTATAGGTGTTTAAGTGTGAAAAATGCCAGAACAGTCATCAATGGGGTTTCATAATGCAGTGACAGCCTTCAGGCCTAAATCTCCAACATCTGTATGGAGGTTAATGAAATCATTGTAAAAATAAGGTAAATGAGAGCTGAATCAGATTTGGAAAGGGCTGCCTGTAGAAAGAACAAAGTTCAAGTTTATAAAGTAAAGTGCTTTTCTTCTGAACCAAACCCTGAAGTTTCAAAAAATAATGGATGTTCAGCATTAAAAAGTGAGGAAAGCAAGCATCACTGAGGAGAAGCGTTACTGAAATGTATATTGAAATCTGCTTCCTTGCATTAAACAGAAACATTTAAATCAAGCACATTCCTAGCTATTAGTTTATACATTCAAAGTTGGTAAAGTATGACATAATCCCCTCTGCAATAAAGCAGTCCAAAAGCACAAAGATAAAAAGGAACATAAAATAAAAGTAGACTGTGAAGATTTACAGTATAAACACAATTCTCATGCCAGCAACTTTGCTGGAACTACAAAGCAATGACAACTGCTTTCTGGGATGACTTTACTTCCTGCTGTAATTTTACTTGCTTAGTTTAACATCCAATAAACTTCCTGTAGCTGTTAGCTGAGGGAACCTGTATATAAGTGCACTCTTTTTGTAAGGTATATAAAGCTGTGTATGAACCTATAAGGTAGCATTTGTTCCATTCTGCTCAATATCATATTCAGCAATATTTTGCCCATCTTTTCTTTATCATTCTCACACTGGAATTTCAGTAGAGGAAAAGTAACTCTTTCCTTTGTATCATCACGCAGTTAAGCCCAGAATCTCTGAAGTAACAGAATCAACTGATGCAGAATCACAGAATCACAGAATAACAGAATGGAAGGGGTTGGAAGGGACCTTCGGAGATCATCTAGTCCAACCCCCGAGAAGGTTGGACAGAAATACATCCAGGCAGGTTTTGAATATCTCCAGAGAAGGAGACTCCACAACCTCTCTGGGAAGCCTGTTCCAGTGCTCTGTCACCCTCAATGTAAATAAGTTTTTCCTCTTGTTGAGATGGAATTTCCTGTGTTCCAGCTTGTGCCCGTTGCCCCTTGTCCTGTTGCTGGGCACCACGGAAAAGAGTCTGGCCCCATCCTCTTGACACCTGCCCTTTAGATATGTACAAGCATAGGTAAGATATCCTCTCTCAGTCTTCTCCAGGCTAAACAGACCCAGGATTCTCAGCCTTTCCTCATAAGAGAGGTGCTCCATTCTCTTGATCATCTTTGTAGCCCTCCGCTGGACTCTCTTCAGCAGCTCCCTGTCCTTCTTGAACTGGGGAGCCCAGAATTGGACACAGTACTCCAGATGCGGCCTCACCAGGGCAGAGTAGAGGGGGAGGATGACCTCCCTCGACCTGCTGGACACACTCCCCTTAATGCACCCCAGGATACCATTGGCCTTCCTGGCCACAAGGGCACATTGCTGGCTCATGGTCAACTTGTTGTCCACCAGGACTCCCAGGTCCCTCTCTGCAGAGCTGCTTTCCAGCAGGTCAACCCCTAACCTGTACCAGTGCATGGAGTTATTCCTCCCTCGGTGCAGGACCCTACGCTTGCCCTTGTTGAACTTCATAAGGTTCCTCTCTGCCCAACTCTAGCCTGTCCAGGTCTTAGCTTTCCTCCAGTCCTCGGGCACCTCACCTGTTCTCCATGACCTTCCAAAGATGATGGAGAGTGGCTTCGCAAAAACATCTGCCAGCTCCCTCAGCACTCGTGAGTGCTTCCCATCAGGGCCCATGGATTTGTGGGTGTCAAGTTTGCCTAAATGATCTCTAACCCTATCCTCCTTGATCAAGAAAGAGTCTTCCTTTCTCCAGGCCCTCTCTCTTACCTCCAGGGTCTGGGGTTCCTGAGGGCTGGCATTAACAGTAAAGACTGAAGCAAAGGCGGCATTCAGTAACTCTGCCTTCTCTGCATCCTCTGTCACCATGGCACCCACTTCGTTCAGCAGCGGGTCCACATTTTCCCTAGTCTTCCTTTTTCTACTGATGTACTTGAAGAAGCCCTTCTTATTGCCCTTGACATCCCTTGCTAGGTTTAATTCCAAGTGGGCCCTAGCCTTCCTCATTTCATCCCTACGTACTCTGACAACATTCCTATCCTCCTCCCAAGTGGCCAGGCCCTTTTTCCACATTCTGTAAACTTCCTTCTTCCATCTGAGTTTTTCCAGAAGCTCCTTGCTCATCCATGCAGGTCTCCTGCCTCCTTTGCCTGATTTCTTACTTGTAGGGATGCAGTGATCTTGAGCTTGGAGGAAGTGATGTTTGATTATTAACCAGCTCTCTTGCACCCCCCTTCCTTCTAGAGCCTTAGCCCATGGGATCCCTCCAAGTAGATCTTTGAAGAGGCAGGAGAGTCAGCTCTCCTGAAGTCCAGGGTTGTAATTCTACTTTTTGCCCTGCTTCTTCCATGCAGGATCCTGAACTCCACCATCTCATGGTCACTGCAGCCAAGGCTATCCCCAGCCTTCACATCCCCAACTAGTCTTTTGTCAGCACAAGGTCCAGCAGCACATCTCTCCTCGTTGGTTCCTCCACCACCTCTGTCAAAAAGTTATCATCAATACTCTGCAGAAACCTCCTGGACTGTGCATGCCTGGCTGTGTTGCCTTTCCATCAAATATCAGGTTGGTTGAAGTCCTCCGTGAGAACTAGGGCCTGTGATCATGAGGCTATTTCCAGGTGTTTGTAGAAGGTCTCATTGACTTCCTCTTCCTGATCCGGTGGTCTGTAGTAAACACCCACAACAGTGTCTCCCATATTAGCCTGCCCCTTAATTCTTACCCATAAGCTGTCAGCAGGTTCTTCATCCACCCCTAGGCAGAGCTTGATACATTCCAGTTGCTCTCTCACATAGAGAACACCACCACCAAGCCCTGCTGGCCTGTTTTTCCTAAAACGTACATAGCCATCCATGACAGCATTCCAGTCATGTGAACTATCCCACCATGTCTCAGTAATTGCAATGAGATCATGGCCCTGTGACCGCACACAGATCTCTAGTTCTTCCTGTTTATTCCCCGTGCTGCGTGTGTTGGTGTACAGGCATTTCGGAGAGGTAGTCGAGCATGTGGGTTTCCCTGGAGGGGAGCAAGAGGATTAACAGAACTATGACAGCAACAAATGCTGTTATTTCCACTTTGGTCATTGTTGTCCACTCTACAGTTTCTGGTACCTTACTTGAACTGCATAAATCATTCATCTATTAAGAGAATGTGTTGACAGAACAATTCATACCATAGAATCATAGAATATCTTAAGTTGGAAGGGACCCATAAGGATCATCAAGTCCAACTCCCTGCTCCTCACAGGACTACCTAAAACTAAACCATATGACTAAGAGTGTCGTCCAGAGGCTCCTTGAACTCTAACAGGCTTGGTGCTGTGGCCACTTCCCTGGGGAGTCTGTTCCAGTGACTGACCACCCTCTCAGTGAAGAACCTTTTCGTAATGTCCAATCTGAACTTCCCCTGAGGCAGCTTCATTTCATTTCCTCTTGTCCTATCGCTGGTCACCAGAGAGAAGAGATCAGCACCTCCCCCTCGGTTGCCCCTCTTGAGGAATTTGTAGACTGCTATGAGGTCATCACTCAGCCTTCTCTTCTCTAAGCAGAACAAACCAAGTGACCTCTGCCATTCCTCCTAAATCTTGCTCTCAAGACCGTTCATGATCTTGGTCGCCCTCCTCTGGACGCACTCTAATAGTTTGATGTCCTTCTTATATTGAAGTGCACAAAACTGCACACAGTACTCAAGGTGGGGCTGCACCAGTGCAGTGTAGAGTGGGACAATCACCTCCCTTGACTGGCTAGCTATGCTGTGCTTGATGCAACCCAGAACACAAGTTGTCCCTTTTGGCTGCCAGGGCACACTGTTGACTCATATTCAACTTGCCATCAACCCAACCCCCCATATCTCTTTCTGCGGGGCTGCTCTTCAGCCTCTCATCTCCCAATTTGTACATATAACCAGGATCAACCCATCCCAGGTGGATAATCCTGCTCTTGCTCTTGTTAAATTTCATATGGTTGGTGATTGCCCAGCTCTCTAGTCTATCCAGATCTCTCCATAAGGCCTCTCTACACTCAAGGGGGTCCACAGCTCCTCCTAATTTAGTATCATTGGCAAACTTACTTAATGTACATTTGATTTCTGCATCCAGATCATTTATAAAAACATTAAAGAGCAGTGCCCCTAAAATTGAGCCCTGGGGAACCCCACTGGTGACTGGCTGCCAGCCTGATGTAACCCCATTTACTATAACCCTTTGAGTCCGACTCATCAGCCAATTGTTCACCCAATGTATTATGGACTTAATTAGCTGTATGCGGGACATTTTGTCCAGAAGGATACTGTGAGAGGCAATATCAAAAGCTTTGCTAAAATAAAAAAAACCCCACATCTACTGGACTCCCTTTGTCAATTAGATGGGTGAGCTTGTCATAAATGACAATTAAGTTGGTTAAGCAGGACTTTCTCCCTGTGAACCTCTGCTGGCTATGACCAATGACTGCATTGTCTCCCAAGTGTTTTTCAATAACTCCCAGAATAACATTCTCCATAATTTTAACAGGTGCTGAAGTGAGACTGACAGGCCTGTAATTACCAGGGTCTTCCTTCTTACCCTTCTTAAAAACTGGGACATTTTCCAGCTTCCAGTCGACTGGGACCTCTCCAGATTCCCAAGAGCACTGAAAAACAATGGAGAGATGTGGGAGAATTTTTAGAGATCAATGGTCACCCTGTGAGCACTCCAAGTACTGAGGACTTGTTGACGACAGTGTAAGCTTCAAGGAATGTCGAAGGTCAAATTGTGTTTTGTGAACGGCTGAGTTATGTTGAGGGAGGAAAGAACTGTTGCTGAATGTACCGATAAGCAGGATTTTAATTAAAACATAGAAGTAGATAACTAGGCGAGTGAACAGCTGGGGCTAGCCAATCATATAGTAGAGATGCTTGTTTGAACTATGCATGTAACCAATTATTGCTTGAGTGTTGCGTGGCGCGGGAGAAAATTGTCTATATTAGCTGAGCTATCTGTGCAATAAAGTGGCATTTACCCTGATCACATTGGTCGTGGTGTATCTGTCCGTGCTTCCGCGCCAACAGAGAGAGGTCCCACGATGACACTGGCCAGCTCTTTCAGTACCCTGGGATGAATCCCATCAGACCCCATAGACTTATGTGCATCCAGCTGGAGCAGTAAGTCTTGAACAATTTCAGGGTTGGCTGGGAGTTTATCATCCCCCCAGTCACGGTCTTCCAACACAGGGCTCTGAGGGTCCCAGGGCCCGTCATTGGTGATAAAGACAGAGGCAAAGAAGGCATTAAATGTCTCTGCTTTGTCTATATCCTTATTTGTGAGGTGACCAACCTCACTCAGTAATGGATCAATGTTATCTCTGATCCTTCTCTTGCTGTTAACATATTTAAAAAAGCCCTTTTTGTTTTCCTTCAGAGTGCTGTCCAGCTTGAACTCTAATCGAGCTTTGGCTGCACAACTTTTCTTCCTACAGTGGCGAACAGCATCTCTGTAGTCCTCCCGTGTCACCTGTCCTTGCTTCCAACATCCATACACTTTCATTTTCTGCCTAAGTTCTAGAAGAAGATCCCATGTCATCCAAGTTGGCCTTCTGCCCCACTTACTTGACTTCCAATACTTTGGAATTGCCT
The DNA here is from genome assembly GCF_000708025.1 of Charadrius vociferus. NCBI lineage: Eukaryota > Metazoa > Chordata > Aves > Charadriiformes > Charadriidae > Charadrius > Charadrius vociferus. The sequence goes on from NW_009647580.1 coordinate 9,125, forward strand.
GCTCGCTTCTAGAGGGAAATGAGAAGACTGAAAGATAAAGGAAAGTGGCCTTCATGGTTTGAAGTTGTCTCATTCTTCCATTATGTTTTTCAGAAAATCATAATCACAGAATCACAGAATGGTGAGGGTTGGGAGGGACCTCTGGAGATCATCTAGTCCAACCCCCCTGACAGAGCAGGGTCACCTACAACAGGTTGCACAGGACGGCGTCCAGGCGGGTTTTGAATGTCTCCAGAGTGGGAGACTCCATAATCTCTCTGGGCAGCCTGTTCCAGTGCTCTGCCACCCTCAAAGTAAAGAAGTTCCTCCTCATGTTAAGATGGAACTTCCTATGTTCAAGTTTGTGCCCATTACCTCTTGTCCTATCACTGGGCACCACTGAAAAAAGACTGTTCCCATCCATCTGGCACCCTCCCTTTAAGTATTTGTAAGCATTAATAAGATCCCCCCTCAATCTTCTTTTCTCTAGACTAAAGAGACCCAAGTCCCTCAGCCTTTCCTCCTAAGAGAGATGTTCTAATCCCCTAATCATCTTTGTGGCCCTTTGCTGGACCCTCTCCAGCAGATCCCTGTCTTTCTTGAACTGGGGAGCCCAGAACCGGACGCAGTACTCCAGGTGCGGCCTCACCAGGGCAGAGTAGAGGGGGAGGATGACCTCCCTCGACCTGCTGGCCACACTCTTCTTCATGCACCCCAGGATGCCATTCTCCTTCTTGGCCGCCAGGGCACATTGCTGACTCATGGTCATCCTGTTGTCCACCAGGACTCCCAGGTCCCTTTCCACAGAGCTGCTCTCCAGCAGGTCAGCCCCCAACCTGTAGTGATGCATGGGGTTATTCCTCCCCAGATGCAGGACCCTACACTTGCCCTTGTTGAATTTCATGAGGTTCCTGATTAGGTGGCCTGTAATAGACACCCACAATAGTGTCTCTCATATTACCCTGCCCCTTGATCCTTACCCACAAGCTCTCAACTTGCTCTTCGTCTGCTCCCAGGGAGAGCTCGATACATTCCAGTTGTTCTCTCACATAAAGAGCAACTCCACCACCTCGCCTCACTGGCCTATCTTTTCTAAAGAGAACATAGCCCTCCATGACAGTGTTCCAGTCATGTGAGCTATCCCACCATGTGTCAGTAATTGCAATGAGATCATGGTCCTGTGACCGCACGTAGATCTCTAACTCCTCCTGTTTATTCCCCATGCTGCATGCATTAGTGTATAGGCATTTCAGAAAAGCCAATGAGTGTATAGTTTTTGCCCTTGAGGGGTGGTGGGCCTTCCAATCCTCAAAAATACTGGCACTCTACCCCACAACTGCTGAGCTATTACCCCCAGGCGCCTCTCTATCGAGCCCAGTTACATATATATAAAGAATTACAGTTATAATAATATATATAATATATAACTATTTATATATTACATTGTTCATTATATAGTTATAATGAATCAATGGAGTAAAAATCGTCAAGAAATTCTAGGTGAATTCTCAGCTGTTTGAAATCTCTGGACATTCTTGACTGGACTTATCACTAGGATGTGACTGGTCTGTAGTAGGAGAAAGCAGGTTATCCTGTAGTGTGAGCTTGACTTTTAGCTATTTTATACTGCATTACAGTTGTGCAGTTTAGGAAAAAAAATCTGTTCCTCTGGTTAAAGCATGACTGACTACTTGCGAATTATTAATTCCTTTTTCAATTCTATCTGTTAAATTCCCATGGGTGCAAAGAAGAATTTGGCTTGGCGGAACAGTAAGTTGAATCACTTAAGTGAACCTCAGAGTCAAAGTCACTTTTGAAAAATATAAATCTCTTCAAAACATTGTATGTTTTAGGTATACATTGTAGTTTATGAAAATTCCTTGTGCTGATTTTCTTTCATATAAATAGTAATGTTTTTATATATTTTTATATATGCTCTAAAGAAAATGTTTTACAACTTCTCTTTTCCTCTTTTCATCCATTGTAGAAATGTAGGTTATGTTAGGGTTTAATGTTTTAATTTTTTAATGTTTAATTAAATGTTAGGGTTTTCTAATCTGGCCCTCCTTCCCTTTCAGCTCATTCTCCTGGTCCTGAAGTGGCCACACACAGGGATTCTCAGGAAATAGAGAGGTCTAACATAGGTGAATCAGAGGACTGCATCACCTCTAAGCCAGTGGTCTCCACATTTTTTGTTTGCGCACCCCATCAGTAAAAAATTTTTGAGCATGCAACCCCCATATATGTATATTTATTTATTTATAAATTATATACATGTAGCACTTTATTAATATATTATGTACATTATAAAACATACAGAAAACAGAAATTAAAAAAGGATGAGAGATGAAATAAATAATTTTTTTAAAAAAATTAAAATATGTATTAATGTACAGAAAACCTTTTTGCTCTCACTAAAAAATATTAATATTTTTTAGGGAGAGCAATGTGATTGAATATGCTTCATTATTTTTTAAAATCTTAGTTTAACACTTTGTGATACAGCAATTCGAAGGTCTGGTTCTAAGTTCAATTTATTTCAATACTTGATTTTTATGGCTGTCAACTGAAAAAGATACATAGATCTAAATGGAAGAAGTGCATCATTGGCTGTGCTTACTGAATCATGATACTCATTTTTCAATCCCATCCACCAATTATGCAAAGGTTTTGTTGAAATTCAGCTAACAAATTTCCATCTTCCCTGATGTCAATCGCTTGTTCTTGCAAATTAATCAGAGGGTGTTGCATTTTTATATTTTTATCAAATGGGTTAAAGAAACACTAAAACTCTTCACTTGGAAGATTTTTTAAAAGGTTTGAAAATTCTATTTCCAAGTTTTTTAAGTGTACAGATATGAGAGTTTTTATAGGTGACACGCATCATTTTTGGCAACAAAATCACATAATGATGGAAACATTTCCAAACACCCATTTTCAAAATTCTCCCTCCATAGCACAAGTTTCTTTCAAAAAGCAGTTACTTCCTGTGGGAGACCTCGGCTGGTCCGAGGGATCAGAATACAAGTTTAACATTGACCCTGAGCAGATACCCGTGTACCCTTGAGGAGACAGGAGAATCCTGAGAAGATCCGAGCAAACAAGATAAGGGGTGGCAAACATCCTGGCTTTTCCCAGAGCATGAACAGCGCATGATCAACAATTGTATTGGCTGGATGGCGTGTGATGTGAGAGCGGATTGGGCAAAAGTAGAATGGTAGAGTATATGCACAGATAAGCATCCAGGTAAAAGGATATAAAAGAGCACTGCTTGTAAAATAAAATATACGATTGTTGCAACTTGATATTCAGTGTCTTGCCCGTCTCTACAACGACAACTTTCTCACTCATTCTTAAAACATCACCTTCACCTTGAGAGGACAGTGTGTTAATTTTTTCAAAAATATCTGCTAGGTAGTACACTACTGACAGCCGCTTGTCATCACAGAAAAGGTCAGCAAATTTGGAACACTTGTCTTCTAGTAAAAGAAAAATGTGCAATTCGTGTTTAAGTTCAATAACTCTTTTAAGCACTTTGCCACGAGATAACCAGCAAACCTCTGTGTGGGACAAAAGATTTTAATTGACTCTCCCTATATCTTTACAAAGTATTATAAAGATTCTACTATTTAACAGTCTTGTTTTTATAAAATTAACCACATTGATGACATCCTGTAGCACTTTGTGCACTTTGGCTCCAGCTTCTTTGTTGCAGTAGCTTGCCTATGAATGAGACAGTGAATTAATTTCATGTGTGGTGCAATCAGCCTCTGTAACCTTACCCTGGAATCCTTTTTTTATTACAGTCAAAGCAATCAATCCATCAGTGGTTACACTTACATAGTTTTTCCATAAAACGTTGCTTCTATTAAGGAAGTAATTTACTGTTGGGAATATATCTCCTCTGGTACATCTTTCCTTTAGTGGCTCACAAAAAAAGTAGTTTTTTGTGTTTTTCATTACTGAAATGGAATCTAGCAAATGCCATAAGCTGAGCCATGCTAGAAATATCTGTACTTTCATCCAACTGTATAGTAAACCTCCCGCACAGCATAATTTCTTATAATACTTGTTTCTTTAAATCTTCAGAAACATTTTCTATGCATCTTCCAAAAGCACGTGCTGACAAAGGACTGCCTTTTAGTTTGTTGCCATATTGTTTTCTGTATATTATTTCACCCATTTTTAGTGCAGCGGGAAGAACAAGTGTTTCCCCAGTGGTATGTGGCTTTTTGTCTTTTGCTTTTAAGTAAGAAACCTCAAAATAGACTTCTAAATTTTTATCATTAATTTTAGTGAAATTATGTAAACTACTGGACTGAGTATCACATGATTTACACATCACTGATTAAACCTGATTAGATTGTCATTGTTTTTAACTCATAAAGTGACTGACGAAAAGCTCGTACTAGGAGTAGGCTCTGCCATTTTCTTGTTGTTCATTTGTGCTTGCATTTTTAGTGTTATCTTCAATCTATGGTTTCTTTGCAGGAATCTTTTTAAGCCACTTGTCCACTAACTAGGGTTAGTTTAGTTAAAACTAGAAAATATAATCCATAAATCCACTTAACCAGGCATACATAAACTGCAATATGTTGCAATAGGCTGAAAGCGAAAGACTGAGTGTCAACCCCTCCAAGTTGTGGAACGCTCACTCTTCCCTCAGGATACCTTGTGTACTGTATGTGACATGTGACCATCTGACGTACAGACTGACTGAGTGAGGGCACTAGTGTCAAGCTTAATTTCTTTATTATTTTTCTAGATAAAAAAATGAATATAAATTGAAGTTCTAATATTTTCTTCATGTACCCCAATGGATCATCTTGTGCACCCCCTGGGGTGCATGCACCCCACTTTGGAGAACACTGCTCTAAGCTACTGTCAGGATTTGAGGAAAAATGTTTTCTGTCATTCCAGATCTCATAGTTGAATCTGGAGGACCCCAGCTGCCCAGATTTGGGATCTTCGGGGAGATGCTGTGCCTCAGGTTTCCTTTGCAGGCACCAGAATGTGAAGGGGGAAGGCATAGCTGGTGCTCTCCGGAGTCTCTCTCACTCAATACAGTGCCTGGACTGCACGTGCTAGCCTAGGATCTGGGAAGTATGTCTGCAGTTCCTGACCGAGAGATAGCTAGAGGGGGTCTAATATTCCCCTAAAGGGATGCACCAAATGGCACCTGTGTGAGTCAGAGAAGAATCCTGATCAATTTCTAATGCAAAAGTACTGATGATCCTTTACTAGCTTATTGAAAAAAAAGCTGCCAATTTATACACCTATGACCTGCTCCCATAAATTCTAGGTACAAGGCTATGTCACACTTTACAGCTTAATATAATTATTGACTAGAGAAAGACAGTGAGCAGAAGCCAAATGTTCTGCATTTTGGCAGTCTGCACGTTAGAACACAAGATAGATCCAGGAAACTGAAACAGCTGAGCCTGTGATTTAATGAGCTCTTTTAAGTTTATTTCCTTCAGAAATTAGAATCTCTATCCATTGAAAATACAGACTTACCAACAGAAGTGAACTTTTTTTCTTTTTCTTTCTCTTTTTCTTTTTTCTTTTTTCTTTTTCTTTTTCTTTTTCTTTTTCTTTTTCTCTTTCTTTTTCTTTTTCTCTTTCTTTTTCTTTTCCTTTTCCTTTTTTCCTTTTTTCCTTTTTCTTTTTTCCTTTTCCTTTTCCTTTTCCCTTTCCCTTTTTCCTTTTCCTTTTCCTTTTCCTTTTCATTTGGCTGTAAAGAGCAGCGTTCAGAGATCATGGATTGTTTTACACAACTCAGTGAATAAACCAAAGGACAAGGAGAGCTTTCGAGCCAGGATGTGCAGCAGCTTCCAAGAGGGAGTCATAGTCACTGTGGTATCTGTTCTTTGCCATCTTCTGGAAATCACAGAGTCAAAAAGGCTTGTCATAGACACCAGTCCTACTGGGAAGCCCTACTCTAAGAGAAGAAATGCTAGAGATCGGGGGATGATCAACCAACAGTAGCACAGAGAGCTAGAAAAGTAACAGAGTTCGAGCTGTGAATACTTAGCTGAGAAGAAATATTATTATTCACCCATTTGCTATCACTACTAAACAAAGTGGCTAAAAATATAGAAGAAAGATCAGTTGGTACATGTCAGCTGTACACAGCTTCATCCTGGGGAATGAATTAACATATCATGTTACAGAAGAGTGGTGATGTGAGATGAGTGCTCGGGTTTTAGGGGGTACACAGAAAGCCTTCCTGTTTCTGGTGAGGGATTAGTGGTGGCTACTACCTCTTAGCATAATGTGATGCAATTTGATGCAGTTTACTTCTTGCTACTAGGTTCCCACTAACATAGCCTCAGTAATTTTCATCCTTGAAGACTGAATAATTGTTTTGTTGCTTTTTGTTTTTTGAGGTTTTTTTAACATTACACCAGGAATCCCAATAACTTTCATACATTTTCCCTTTATGATGAGAGTTTGTATCTGTGCTAAGGAATTTGTGATATTATTTGTAAGAGTGGATGCTGTCCAGAATATGCTACACTAATTCCTCATTCCAAGAATACTGATAGTACAGTAACTTCCTTTTAATTAATTACGAGGTAAGCTTTGTGTAGGAGGCCAGCTTTGAGCCTATGAGCTGAACCTTTGGGTTTCTGATACAGGAAGGAGAATCACACTGTGCACAGACAAGCAATATTTGGTATAATTATAAAAATACACTCAAGCAATAATTGGTTACATGCATAGTTCAAACAAGCATCTCTACTATATGATTGGCTAGCCCCAGCTGTTCACTTGCATAGTTATCTACTTCTATGTTTTACTCAAAAATCCTGCTTATCGGTACATTCAGCAACAGTTCTTTCCTCCCTCCACATAACTCAGCTGTTCACAAAACACCATTTGACCTTCTACATTCCTTGAAGCTTACACTGTTGTCAAGAAGTACTCAGTGCTTGGGGTGCTCACAGGGTGACCGTTGATCTCTAAATATTCTCCCACAAATCCCCCTTTTTGTTTCTGAGCAACTGTCCTGGTTCCAGCAGGGATGGGGCTAATTTTCCCAAGGAACCTGCAGGGGACACAGGTATTCCATGCCATGTGACCCATGCCCAGGTTTGGAGGTGGGGAGCTAGCCGGTGGAGGGGGCAGGAAGTCGT
>NW_009647580.1:17677-23412 GCF_000708025.1 Charadrius vociferus
ATAATAAGGTCTCCCCTCAGCCTTCTCTTCTCCAGGCTAAAGAGTCCCAGCTCTCTCAGTCTTTCCTAATAAGGGAGATGCTCCAATCCCTCAGTCATCTTGGTTGCCCTTCACTGGACTTGCTCCAGCAGTTCCCTGTCCCTCTTGAACTGGGGAGCCCAGAACTGGACACAGTATTCCAGTTGTGGCCTCAACAGTGGAGGTGAAAATCAACTCCATTCCAGCCAGACTCAGTACAAACCATTTTATAGCATGTCATAGGAACTGGATCCTTGGTTGTGTAACTGAATGCTGAATGACTTAGAACCTACAGGGGTTTTGCATATCATCCATTCGTGCCATATCCAAAATGTAAAGACATAATAAATGTAAGTACATACCTGCATTAGTCACTATTACATAACATATGTAATATTAAAATGTGTCGGATTTAAAATTTGCAACTTTTGCTTTTTATGCCTGGATTACTTTTTGTTGAAACAGTTGTTGAAATCCAAAGACCACAACTGTTGAAATACAAATGTACCACTACTAACTGCATATTATATTTACTGCAAAATCTTTCATTATATCAACAGCAAGCGATCCAAAACTATTTCCATTGATGAAAACATGGAACTGAAACCAACAGGAGACTTTTATCCTTCTCCAAATTCACCAGCTGCTGGGAGTCAGACGTGGCATGAAAGAGATCCAGGTGAGTATTATGGGACCATTTTGCCCTAAAGTTTTGAAACACCTAATGAATCTACTACAATACTATGTTTTACTAAATCTGCCAACCATCCCGAGATATCCCAGCTCCCCAATAACCTATCTAAGCCCCAATTACTAACGGTTAACTTTTTCATGTTATCTTGCAGTTGCTGTAGTTTCTTCTGAATTGATTCTGAATGATCTGACAAATTCATGCAACACTCCTTCAAAATCCTCACAGCCATGCCAGTGTGCTAGAAGTAAAAAATCAATCGCCACTCTGTTTTGCAGTGTAGCATGCCTTACACTGTCTATATCACTCACTAACTGTTGTAAAATTTGCGATGTAAGGTTTAACTGTTTTGCTGTCCAACAGCCTAACTTCCAAACTCAAACATAGCAATTTCTGTCCTGTCCGGTTGGCCCATGTGACCCACACATTCTGTCTGGCTGATAAAAGCTCAATTTGGTCTGACAGACTCCACGTAACTGTAAGTGTGCTACAAATTATGAACAAAACAAAGACGTTTAGATCCCAACCACGCCTCATCTTCTAGCCACTTATTCACCCATTTCTAATTCTAAAGCAAAGCACACCCCGCACCACTTCTGCGCCAGTAAAGCTGCGCTATACCACCTCTTGTCACACTTCCAGCAAGGCTCACAACTTCCACAACCAGGACACCTGATACCCGTCGTCACCACCGTCTTCGAGTGATTCATGCAGACCTGATTGTTCTGGCAGCCACGGCTTCACCCATTTTGCTGGTACCTATCTGGTTCCATTATCTGTAACGACACATGCATACCCTCTACCCCAGGTTATCAATTTACACGGTCCTTCCCAGTTCCCTGCTGTTCCATTTTTAACCATCACTTTACACTGGCCTTGTTTCAGATCTTCCATATCCCCCTTTAGTCCAGCCCCATGTTTTACTATTGGTGGTATCAAGCTATCCTGTGGTAACCGTAAAAAATTTAGTACATACACTGCCTTGTTTAATCTATGAGTTGGAGACGATTCCAGTTTTCTCCCTTTTTGTTTTTGAAGCGGACGCTTTAATGTCAGATTCATACGTACTACAATAGCTTGACCCGTTGGGGAATGTGGGGTGCCCGTAGTATGCACGATGCCCCAAGGCTGAAAAAAGGATTGAGTGGTTCGAGCAATATAACCAGGGCCATTGTCAGTTTTGATTTCTCTTGGTACCCCTAAGGCGGCAATTGCAGAACGCATGTGGCGCTGAACGTGCTTACCAGATTCTCCAGTCTGAGCTGTAGGGTGATGTGAGATGAGTGCTCGGGTTTTAGGGGGTACACAGAAAGCCTTCCTGTTTCTGGTGAGGGATTAGTGGTGGCTACTACCTCTTAGCATAATGTGATGCAATTTGATGCAGTTTACTTCTTGCTACTAGGTTCCCACTAACATAGCCTCAGTAATTTTCATCCTTGAAGACTGAATAATTGTTTTGTTGCTTTTTGTTTTTTGAGGTTTTTTTAACATTACACCAGGAATCCCAATAACTTTCATACATTTTCCCTTTATGATGAGAGTTTGTATCTGTGCTAAGGAATTTGTGATATTATTTGTAAGAGTGGATGCTGTCCAGAATATGCTACACTAATTCCTCATTCCAAGAATACTGATAGTACAGTAACTTCCTTTTAATTAATTACGAGGTAAGCTTTGTGTAGGAGGCCAGCTTTGAGCCTATGAGCTGAACCTTTGGGTTTCTGATACAGGAAGGAGAATCACACTGTGCACAGACAAGCAATATTTGGTATAATTATAAAAATTTCCATGACTTTGTTTTCTCAAGATAGAAACCTGATCACCACTTATGGGAAGTTTTGTTACGGAATGCTGTGTACACAAAGCATGTGAATGTGTCATTAGAAAAACCATTCTTTTGAATGAAAATTAAATTGTCACAAATGATTCCTAAATATTGAGGGGGAATGGGGTACAGGGAGGGAGAAAATATTTAACTGAGCGTTTGGAGATGGTGTTCTTTTCTCAAAGTTTAGGTGCATTCTATAAAAAAAAAATATCTAAAAATATTTAGAAATAGAGTCCATCATAGAATAATAAAATGGTTTAGGTCAGAAGGAACTTTAAAGATCATCTAGGTCCAATATCCCTCACCATGGGCAAGGACACCTTCCACTAGACCAGGTTGCTCAAAGCCCCATCCAATCTGGCCTTGAACGCTTCCAGGGATGGGGCCTCAACAACTTCCCTGGGCAAACAGTTCCAGTGCCTCACCACCCTCAATTTCTTTCTAATATCTGTTATAAATCTACCCTCTTCCAGTTTGAAGCCATTATCCCTCATCCTATCACTACATGCCCTAGTAAAAAATCCCTCTCCAGCTTTCTTGTAGGCCCTCTTCAGGTACTGGAAGGCTGCAATAAGGTCTCCCCGGAGCCTCCTCTTCTCCAGGCTGAACAAGCCCAACTCTCTCAGCCTGTCCTCATAGGAGAGGTGCTCCAAACCTCTGATCATCTTTGTGGCCCTCCTCTGGACCTGCTCCAACAGGTCCATGTCCTTCTTATGTTGAGGGCTCCAGAGGTGGACATAATTCCCGGTGGGGGCCCTGAAGAGAGACAAGGGTCCAGTCTCCTTCATCTCATGAGTTATTTGTTTCAGTCAGCTTGATGTTGAATTCAGGCTTACCTTCCCCTTGCACAGCCATAAGGCAGGGCTGTCACTCAGCCTGGGACAGCAAACAATATCATGTATCAATCTCCCGCTCACATTCCAGGATGCTGCGCTCTCTTTTGAGCTCCTCTTGCAACATAGCTACTTGTTTGAAGAGTTCTTCTAGCTAGGCACACTTGTAGCTATGACAACCACCGATAACTTCAGTTGCTAGGGGGAATTCCAAGTGCTGGAGCTCCATGCAATCTAAGGTCTGGACAGTTATTTCAGTTCTTGGGAGGTCTGTTTGGGTGGAGACATCAGCATAGATAGGCTGTAGTGCTTCTGTTTGGGTTTCAGCCTCAGCCTTGCAGTTGCAGCGAGCGGACACCATTTTCTTTCAGCAAGTCACAGTCTCCTTATAGTTCTCAGGAAAAAAATGTCTCACTTTTATAAAATGGGAATTCTTTTGAAAGATGCTGTCTTTCTAATTCTAACTCCCAGGAGACCTCAAGCTTCCAGGTAGGCTTGCACAGCCACCAGCTAGCTGGTATGACCATTGGGACTGCTGCCTAAGCCCGCTGATGAGCAAAGCGGGCAGCAGCCCAATAACAGACAGGATGTGCTCCCCTTCCATGCAAGCTGCCAACACTGTTCCCAACCACTCCCTGTTTGGGCACCCTGCTTGCTGGTGCTCCCTAGGGGCCAGTTATATGTGGCTTCTCCCAGTTTGAACTGGCTGCAAGGAATGCCAGCATCACCCAACTCTCACCCACCTTTCTCACAAGATGTGACGCCTGCCGGTCCTTACACACACACAGCCCAAGGGTGTCAGGGGCCTAGAACCCCCCTCAGACATCCCCCTGGGACCTCACAAGCCTTGCACTCCTCACAACACACAGCAACAACTGCTGCTGCCACTGCTCAAGTTAATTTCAAATTCTGAATCATTAGTTTCCTGCAATTTATATCCCTATGCATGGCGATTTTTAAGAATGATTCAGTTTTGTGTATGTACTTTTGAAATGACTTTTAAAGTTAATGAACACCTGTGCTAAGAGCTTTTTCAACAGAAAAGCTTGTGTCAGCTGCAGGTGATGCTGACTGTGTAAAATTCCTGGTATTTTAGAATCACAGAATGGTTTGGGTTGGAAGGGACCTTAAAGATCATCTAGTTCCAACCACCCTGCTATGGGAAGGGATACCTAACACTACACCATGTTACTCAAAGCCCATCCCTAACACTACACCATGTTACTCAAAGCCCCATTCAACCCAGCCTTGAACACTTCCAGGGATGGGGCATCCACAACTTGTCTGGGCAAACTGTTCCAGTGTCTCACCACCCTCACAGTAAAGAATTTCTTCCTAATATCTACTCTAAAACTACCCTCTTTCAGTTTAAAACCATTTACCCCTCATCCTATGACTACACTCCCTGATAAAGAGTACATCCCTGTCTTTCCTTTAAGCCCCCTTTAGGTACTGGAAGGCTGCTATAAGGTCTCCCTGGAGCCTTCTCTTCTCCTGGCTGAACAACCCCAACTCTCTCAGCCTGTCTTCATAGGAGAGGTACTCCAGCCTTTTGATCATCTTCATGGCCCTCCTCTGGACTTGCTCCAACAGGTCCATGTCCTTCTCATGGTGGGGGCTCCAGAGCTGGATGCAGTACTCCAGGTGGGGTCTCACGAGAGTGGAGAAGAGGGGCAGAATCACCTCCCTCAACTTGCTGGCTATGCTTCTTTTGATGCAGCCCAGGATGTAGTTGGTCTTCTGGGCCGTGGGTGCATATTGCTGGCTCATGTTGAGCTTCTCATCTACCAACACTCCCAAGTCCTTCTCCTCAGGGCTGTTCTCAATACATTCTCCGTGCAGCCTGTATTTGTGCTTGGGATTGCCCTGACCTATGTATACTTGGCCTTGTTGAACTTCATTAGGTTTGCACAGGCCCACTTCTCAAGTCTGTCAAGGTCCGTCTGGATGGCATCCCACTGAGTTGATAGAGCGGCTTGGTGGGCACCTGGCAGCCAGCCATTGTTAACCCACCACAGTTTGTTCTGGAGCTGGAGGAATTCAAGGTAGGGACTTTAATTGGGAGAGGCAACAGGCAAAACATGGACTGGACATTGCTAAAGAGCGGAATAACTGTGGGGAATTTTTGTTGTTTAATTGTGCTGTAAATTGTCCACTTTTGTCAGTGTTGTGATGATATTCTGATTTTGGTGTGGGAAATTCTTTTTGTTGATGCAAGTGAAGTTTCTGAAGATTGTGTGATAATGTATATTTTAATGAAAATTTTTAAATATGTGTTTCACAGAAGCCATCCTTGCAGCATTCTCCGCTACCAAAACTTTGCCCTTTAAACCCAATACTTTGATTCAATGGCAAGAGGGGAATG
>NW_009647580.1:23804-26559 GCF_000708025.1 Charadrius vociferus
CTTTATTGCACAGATAGCTCAGCTATTATAGACAGTTCTCTCCCGCGCCACGCAACACTCAAGCAGCAATTGGTTACATGCATAGTTCACGCGAGCATCCTTACTATATGATTGGCTAGCCCTAGCTGTCCACGCGCACAGTTATCTTCTTTTATGTTTTGCTCAAAGTCCTGCTTATCGGTACATTCAGCAACAGTTCTTTCCTCCCTCTACATAACTCAGCCGTTCACAAAACACCATTTGACCTTCGACATTCCTTGAAGCTTACACTGTTGTCAAGAAGTCCTCAGTGCTTGGGGTGCTCACATGGTGACCATTGATCTCTAAAAATTCTCCCACGCTTCCCCAGCTCTCCTGTAGGCCCCCTTTAGGTACTGGAAGGCCGCAATAAGATCTCCCCAGAACCTCCTCTTCTCCAGGCTGAACAGCCCCAACTCTCTCAGCCTCTCCTCATAGGAGAGGTGCTCCAGCCCTCGGATCATCCTTGTGGCCCTCCTCTGGACACTACCCTTTGAAGTGTACAGTCACAGTCATTGTACTTCTTTCTTTCTTACTGATGTGAAATAGCTGCAAAGATTTAACTTTAAAAAAGATTTGTTAAGCAAGTAAGGAAGCATAGGAAAACCTGACCTGCTTGTGGAAATTTACATCTGTCTACTCTTCAGGGATTTCCAACTGTGTAAAATTTGCTTTACTGTCATGTTCTGTACTAAGTGGGTGTTATACAAATGCATTGAATAACAGTTATTATTTTGTTTAATTGGTAGTTGCACTTAGCCAAAATTTCTTCTGAGTCCCTATTTGAAGTACAATTATGGAAAGTCAGAAATCATTCACCATAAGCAGCCCAGTACCAGCTCAGAGTAAAGTGCGGAACTTTGGGTTGTTTTTGGTTTTGTTTTTAAGGGATGCAATAAGAGAAAGGTAGGGGAGGAAAGATTATGAATTTATGTTGCTTCATCATTCCAAATGTTGTCCCTTTAGTTTGTTCCCTAATGGACCAATACTGATTTTATTTTTTTTTTAATTTTTACCCTTTATAAATGGTCTGCTCTTACTCAGATCTTAATCTGGTGTAAATTGTGGTTGCTTCATTAACTTCAGTAGTGCTGAGCTCTTTTACACTGGTTGAGATTTACCACAGAATGCAATAAACTAATATATTTCTATGTGACACTGTAAGTTATGTCAGTTTTGTAGCTTCTCATAGTGGGAGGTTCTGGTTAAATGTTTTTATGATTAAAATTGCAATGTCACATCTGGATTTGTGATAAATGTGTTTAAGTGATGGAGTTGGGTTATGGTAGTGCTTGTCAGAGAATTGTTGCTCAGTTTCTTCTCTTTTACTCTTCTGAGTCCCTTCTCCCTGTGTTTCTCTGTCCATTTTCCTTCATTCCTGCACTTCTGCATTTGCCCCATCTCCTTCTAGTCTTGCAGGGTGCTCATTAGTTAAACGTTGAGAACTGAGTGAGGAAGATACCTTTGATATTTCTTGCATAACTTAATTTTAACATGATGAGGTCTAAGTGAAAGATAAGATGAGACTTAATTAAATCCCCTGTTCTTCTTCAGGGCAAATTCAGAGGCAGCAGGATCATCCACTTACAGGATTCTCAAATTGAAGGAATGATAGCCTTTACTAGAATTCTTCATTGTTTTTACTTGGCAAAACCAACAAATGAAAAACAGATTAATAAACCCCAAGAGATCAAATCAAATTATATTTAAAAATCCAACAAGGAAACTTATATTACAATGGGCGCACCATGTTAATCTTATCCTAAGAAGCTCTGCAAAGCAGCCATTGATGTCATACGATGCTGTGGTAACTTGTTTTGTCCAGTATTACATGTCGTCTTTTGTCTGCCTTTATTTTTCCCAAGAGACAATGAATCCCATTAGGGGATTTTTTTTTGCTTTTCCTGGCACGCATCGAGACTGTAGCCTAAGTCAGCCTTGCAGCTTGGAGGGATGCGGACGGACTCAGATGCAGACCAATATGATCAATGCTGAAGCCCCTTTATTAAAATACTTAAGCCATTATATACCTTACTACAACATGGGCTAGCTCTGCGGCTTGTGCTCAATGGTTTCTAGACTTATACACACAAACTATTATTGGTTAAACACAGCTGTAACTTATTATCTACACTTTGTTACTATTTCTGCCAAGTCAGTCTTTTAATTAATACACATTCCGCATCTGTTGGGGAGTAGCAGTAGTTTCAGTGTCAGTGCTGTGATCTCCTCCTTCATGTTGACCTTCGGTACGTGTCCGTTGTTTTCCAAGAAGTTTCCCACAATTCCCCCTTTTTGTTTTTCAATTAAAAATGCCGAGTTTATCGTCTTCTGCAGGGCCCTTTGCAGACAAGAGTATAAACGCGGAATACTATAACAAAAATCACGATCAATATTATTAATCCTGTCTTAACAATTGCAGCTAACCATCTACCAATTCCCCAATCAGATAACAAATTGTTCAACCAATTTCATTCATTGTCTACTTGCAACTTTTTGAACCCTTCCTTTAACATTTGAATGCTTTTATGCACCGATTCTGAATGATCTGACAGATTTATGCAACACCTACCTTCAAAATCGTCACACCTATAGCCTTGTGCTAGAAGCAAAAAATCTATGGCTGCTCTATTCTGCAATGTAGCATGTCTAATAGAATTAGTATCTAATAATAACCCACTTAATGCTAATGTCGTCGCATTCGTTTGCTTTGCTAACTAACATCCTAACTTATTAA
>NW_009647580.1:28118-28644 GCF_000708025.1 Charadrius vociferus
CAGGTCCATGTCTTTCTTATGTTGAGGACTCCAGAGCTGGACGCAGTACTCCAGGTGGGGTCTCACGAGAGTGGAGTAGAGGGGCAGGATCACCTCCCTTAACCTGCTGGCCGCGCTTCTTTTGATGCAGCCCAGGATACGGTTGGCCTTCTGGGCTGTGATCACACATTGCTGACTAATGCTGAGCTTCTGGTCAATCAGCACGCCCAGGTCCTTCTCCCCAGGGCTGCTCCCCAGCCATACCCCACTGAGCCTATTAACATTAACAGGTTCTGCTGACGAATTCCTAAATACTTCAAGAACAGCATATAATTCCAAAGTTTGAAGGGAATCAGTAACTTCACCAGTCAAGCGTTGTGAATGCCATTACCCATCGTGATGTCACACATAGCTGGCCTGATGGCTATTCTTACTAGCATCTGTAAAAACAGTCAGCCCGTTAACTGGTCTCCTAGAGAATTTTGGAAAAATGTCAAAACCATAATGGAGCAAAAATTTTATTAGTCGGTGAGCTGGGTAATTAATG
>NW_009647580.1:29088-39296 GCF_000708025.1 Charadrius vociferus
GTAAACATCGCACGGAGCATTTGTTGTGTATAATTAGATGTTAACCCATATTGTGCGATAGCATTTTTCACTTCTTTTATCGTTTTCCAATCCAAAGGACTCCACTCTCGGTTCCCCTACGCATTAGCCGTCACCGGGTAAGCTCTGGGAACGTCATTAAGAGGCAAAATAACCCCGTCTAGCATAGCGTCCATCAAAGCCCCATCCAACCTGGCCTTGAACACTTCCAGGGATGGGGCATCCACAGCTTCCCTGGGCAAACTGTTCCAGTGCCTTACCACCCTCAAAGTGAATTTTTTCTTTCTAATGTTTAATCTAAACCTGCCCTCTTCCAGTTTGAAGCCATTGCCCCTCATCCTATCACTACATGACCTTGCAAAAAGTCCCTCTCCAGCTTTCTTGTAGGCCCTCTTCAGATACTGGAAAGCTGCTATAAGGTCTCCCCAGAGCCTTCTCTTCTCCAGGCTGAACAAGCTCAACTCTCTCAGCCTGTCCTCATAGGAGAGGTGCTCCAGCCCTCTGATCATCTTTGTGGCCCTCCTCTGGACCTGCTCCAGCAGGTCCACGTCCTTCTTATGTTGGGGACTCCAGAGCTGGATGCAGTACTGCAGGTGGGGGCTCACGAGAGCGGAGTAGGGGGCAGAATCACCTCCCTTGACCTGCTGGACACGCTTCTTTTGATGCAGCCCAGGATATGGTTGGCCTTCTGGGCTGCGATTGCACATTGCCAGGTCAATTACCATCATGGGCAAAACAGGCTCGACTTGGAGAAATTAATTTAATTTATTGCCAATCGTATCAGAGTAGGATAACGAGAAATTTGAAAAAAAATAAAAAACACCTTCCCTCCACCCCTCAGTTCTTCCCAGGGTCAACTTTACTCCCCACTTCTCTACCTCCTCCTCCTGAGTGGCACACATGAATGGGGAATGGGGGTTATGTCAGTTCATAATGCTTCATCGCTGTTGCTTCTTCCTCCTCACGCTCTTCGCCTTCTCCAGCGTGGTGTCCCTCCCACAGGATACAGTCCTTCACAGACTTGTCCAGCATGGGTCCTTCCCACGGGCTGCAGTTCTTCATGAACTGCTCCAGCATGGGCCCTTTCCATGGGGTACACTCCTTCAGGAATGAACTGCTCCAACATGGGTGCCCTGTGGGGTCACAGGTATGGCCAGAAGACCTGCTTCTGCATGGGCTCTCCACGGGGTCACTGCTTCCTTCAGGGCACATCCACCTGCTCTGGCATGTGGTCCTCCATGGGCTGCAGAGCAGATATCTGCTCCACTGTGGTCCTCTATGGGCTGCAGGGGGAACAACCTGCTTCACTACGGTCTTTACCATGGGCTGCAGGGGAATCTCTTCTCTGGCACCTGGTGCACCTCCTCCCCCTCCTTCTTCACTGACCTTGGTGTCTGTAAAGTTTTCTCTCACATTTTTTTTGCTCCTCTCTCCCAGCTGCTGTTGTGCAGCAGTTTTTACTTATGATCAAACATGGGTGCCGCCAGTGTTACTGATTGGCTCAGCTTTGACCAGTGGCGGATCTGTCTTGGACCCCGCTGGAACTGGCTCTGTCTTACATGGGGGCAGCTTCTAGCATCTTCTCACAGAAGCCACCCCTGCAGCCCCTCCTGCTACCAGAACCTTGCCATGTAAATCAAATACAGTGCAATAGGTCAGCAATCACTGCCGGCTTTCAGGCTTCATTGCTGACTTCTGATCAATCAAAGCCATGGAAGGAGCCACTTTCTTACTTTTTTTTTTGTCTTTTTTAACAGTTACATCGCAAATCAGCAGAAATTAGAAAGTATCAATGACAATGAAGTTGGATTTTATGTTGGACTTAAAAACCTGTGAGTATATGGGATAATTATATTTCTTTATTTCTCTTGCAGAAGCATTTACAGACTTCATGAGAGAGTAGGGCTATCTTTTTGCATTATAGAAGACAGCTGTAGAGCTTGCAGTTCAACCTAGTTGATATTTCATCCACATTCTTACTTTAAACATTATCATTATTCTTTCCATTGTATTTTAAATGAACTATTCTAAGTTTTATATACTTTCACAGGACTGTGGTGGATTCAGGCTTAAGGTTTGTGTCCCATCAGGCATTTGTGAAAAACATCAACCTACAATACATGTGAGTAAGGATAGCTTCTGTTTTCTAAGTTAAAACTGTCCAAACCTTGTTAATTCCCTTCTCTTCCTGTTTCCTTAATATAAAATGTTTTAACTTCTAATGGCCTCCTGTCATTAATGGGTGTGAAATAGGACATGTATGATTGGTAAATCATAAGAACATAATGTAGAATGGCAAAAAGACCCATCCAGCTCATTATCCTGTCTCTAACAGTGGTCGCTGGCTGTGTCTCTTTTAGTAAGTAGCGGAGCACAAAGGAGTGCATCTCTCTACTGAGTCATTTGGTGGTGGGAGTATCATGTCCACACTATATACGTCACACTCAGTGACATGGATTTGACTTTGGACTAGCTCTAGTCTGATTCAGTGGGCTGAACATGTTTTAGCAGCTAGAAGTGTATTTGGTCCATGCATGGAGCACATCTTCTAATGCAGTTTGACTAGTTTACATGCCCCAAGATTCTACCATGCCTGTGAACTTAAGTCTTAAGTGAGGACGATCAGAAGATTCACTTCAGCTCAATTCTGAGTTGAACTGATGCACGCAAAGTAGAATATAAGAATGCAGTTATTTTCCCACCTAATTGCACTTTGCAGTTCATGAATTTCAGGAAACAGATTTGGTGCCTGTGCAGCTTTTTGACTGTGTTTTTCTAGATTACTTTAGTTTAGATTTAGCAATGTACAGAGAAAAATGATCAGTTATAAAGAAAGATTTTGTGGGTTTTTAGTTTAAATACAAATCCCTGAAAGACTGGAGTACCTTTCAGTGATACAGACATAGAGTAATTAATTCCTGCTACTTATATGGAAAATTGTGGTTCTAGTCCTACAAAACATTGAGATCTTGTGTGGGGCTCACTGTTTTAGCAAAGTATTCAAGTGTGTGTTTAAGTCCATCCATCTTTGTTAGATATATTTATCACTTAATTAAACCCTTGCTTTTATTAAAGTTCTAATGAGGTCAAGAAGACGTAAGGCCAAGCCTCAGGCTTGTAAGATGCCTAAATGCTTTCTTGTAATATGGAAAAATTGTTGAATTTGGCTTAGGACTGATTGCTTTGTTAATAAAATGGACTCACTTTTTGCACCTGTGTTTTCCAAGGAATCGCAATTAGTTTATGTAACGAAGTGGGCACGAATATCTGAATTTGCCCACACAGTAATTCCTATCCTTAATGTGGAACAAACACTGGAAGAGTATGAACCACATCTCTCTGGCCTATGAGGGTTGCATATTACTTCATATAGTCCTTAATAAAGTAAATTGCTTTTACTATAATCAGTTGGTGAAGGGAAGTGTCTTCCAGAATGAGTTTCTGTGTCTACCTGTGTGTCAATTTCCCAGTGAATGATGATTGTATAAGATGAAATTCCATAAAGTCAAGTGCATATACACTGACTGTGGAAATTCACAATGAGTAATTATTGTCTAAGTGGCACAGTTGCAGAGAAATGTTTAGTGGCTATATTGAAACATATTATCAGCATGATACAGCAGAACAAAGCAAATTCAGTCTATGATCAGAAGTAATTTTGTATTAGACTTTTCAATCTTTTCCCCATTACTTTAGTTGCTGGGAAGGCATCTATTGGAATATTGTATACGGATTAGGACACTGAATCTACTCATCTAGAAAGATAATTGAGAAGAACAACAGAGCTATAAGGAGTTTGTAAAACAAAACATTTCAGGATAGGCTGAGAAGGCCTACTAAATGTGTTCAATTTAGTAAAGAAAAGAGTGAAAAAGAATATGCATCTTCAGATTTTTTAAAAGGAAAGTAATTATGAAGAGGAGAACAACCAGTTTTCTCCATGACCATGAAGATACAAAATAATGAGTTTAATTTCTAACAAGGAAGGACAGATATTTGGAAAACCTTCACAGCTGTATGGGCAAGTAGACGCTGCAAAAAATAACTGAGAGAGTTGGTGGGATCCTCTTCATAGTCTTTTTTTCCTGGTTCCTTAAGAAAATGAGGCCCATGCAGTCTTTGTCCCCAGTGGTTGACTCTAACCAAAACTGATATAGGTGAATAGGTTTTGTGAAAATTGGGCAGAACATAGAGACCCTATTAGGGGTCCTGCTTAGGGGAAAAATATCATTGTGCATATATGTCCTGTTGGGCACTAGAGAATCCACGTGGACAAGATGTCTTTAAAATACTTCAGCTACAGGAAAAGCTTCAACTGGAGCACGCAATAAAACATGGAATACATATCTGTTGGTATACAGGCTTTATTAGAAGTCTAGTTCATGAAACTGCTTGTTAGAAACAAATTAAGCTGATTGACATCTGTTACACTGATGTATATGCAATCCTTCCTGATTCAGAAGATGGTTATGAACTAGGAGCTTGTCCAGTCTGATACTATGGTTTCTTTGTTGGGGAATTAGTAATCTTAGCAGACATGGGATAAGCCCAGATAAGACTGAAAACAGTAAGTGGCACTACCTTCTCTATATATACGTGACAAAGAAGTTAGTATGGAGACATTTTTTGCTTGGCTGATCTATTATTTCTGCAAAAAAATGCATTTGTTTGTTTTTGCTGGGAAGTCTTGATGCATGTTAAAATGTTTCTGAAAATCCTGGTGAATCATTGCTCATCAGCAATAAAACTTCTGTTGACTGCACTGGGAATGAAATGCAGATGCTGTTGTGGTTGGAACAGTGAAAACTATTAAAAGCTAAAATAATTTTGTTTTGCCAGAATGACTTCTGAGTACAGATCCTTGAAAAGTCTTACATTTTATTTTAAAACATCAGCTTGTCATTATTTCATAAAGAAAACAGAAACTCCAACCACTTTTCTGAAGACTGATGCAACTGTATGAGCTTTAATTTTGCTAGTGATACTATTATAGTTTTCTTTTTCTTACATGAGAAGTCTTTTAATGTAGTTAAGAAGCTTTATTATAAGAATATAACATTTATTTTATGAATCATATAAGAATATATCTCATAGGATGGCTGGGGCTCTTATGTAAGATGTTTAGAAAGTGGGAGAGGGGTGATTTTCAAAGCCCTTTCTATTTGGCTTGGTCTGGAGTCAGAGCTTGAGCCTGGGCTTTCCCTTTTAGGGTGTCAGGGCAGATCACATGAAATGGAACAGCTTCAGCTGGACAGAGATTTCCCTGAGGAACCCATCATTTGATGGTTAGGGAGTCCTCCTGGTATGGAAAAGCGGGGTCTTCTGCTATGCAGAAACCAAGATTTAAATCTTGTCCTCCCATGACCTGGAATATGTTGCTTTCCACTATACTAGTAAGTGGCATCCCATTAGACTAGTAAGTGGCATGGGTACCTATCTGCTGGTAGAACCCACTGTATATCTGGTTGTCTTTCAGGGAAGGTGGGATTTAGTCACTGTGCAGGTAAGAGAAGCAGGCACTTGCCTCATTTGGGAATACCATGGGGGCATATGTGTGCACTGCTCAGCAGTGTCAGGACTGGAGGGATTTTTTTTTTTGATGAGTGAGAATCACCTGTGGAGGGGTAAGATTTTACATGTTTTGTGTTGTCTCAGTGCTGGAAATAAGAGCCCAATTTCATAGGAGGATTTAACTTCTTTCTTTCTTTCAACCTCCACATATTTGTGAATATTAGGAAAAACATCATAGTTAGTTAACATATTGACTGGTTTTTACTTAACCACAACTTCTGTCCTACATGCAAATTGTGCTTTAATTTTGACCATCAGTATCCACATGAGATGTTTCCATCAGCATCTACTGTAGGGCAGCTCAGTTGACCTGAGTAATGAAACAGTAGCTCACCTATTTTGTTCTCACACATTAGGACCAGTCAGCTTGCAAACTTCAGGCCATTGTTTGCTAGAAGGAATCAACAAAAGTATAGTAAATAAAATCTCTTAAAGATTCCATTCTAAATGTTTATAAAAGATGCAACTTGTATCCCCGTAATTTCTCTGAAAATTATCTTGTACTCAGAGATCAAGGGCTGAAAGTAGGGGGAGTAAACATTTTTTTAGTCAAGGGGCAGGGGGAAGAGGTTTAATCCCTGTTTTAAATGCTATGCGACTTAAAATATGGAGCCCCTATGGCACCTCTATAATACCACATAAAACTCGTGGTATTTTGGCTCATAATGGTGATTTGCACTACATTACTGGCAGTTTTACAGTTTAATGCTCTCACTATATTTAATGTGTGAACTGATAAGACTATAGAAAACCAGCATTATTTTGGTTTGGAGAAAGAATTTTTTTAAGCCTGGGAAGGGGAACATCTCTGATTCAATGAGAATTTCTTTGCTTTGCATAATGGGAGAGGACCTTTCACTTAATTACTGCTGGAAACTGTAAATGCTTAATTGACATAAAAAAGCCCAATATAGGCATTTTACATCTTTGCTTTTGATCTTTCCTGTGGGTGCATATTGCACATGTAATTTGAACATAATAACTAAAAGTCTCTGATGTGGATGTGTGCCAGTATGTGAGTACAGAGTTTGGTGCAGTATCAAAGAAAGGGATACAACCATTTCACTTATGAATAAATTAAGCATTTAATTAACACCTGGACTTTACATAAGACTTGTGAAACAATTAAATCTGCTGCTTTTCTGTAATGAACACAAGTGCTTTAAGTGAAATTATTGACCCCCCCCGTCGAGTTTGATTTTAAATAATGTATTTAACTTCAGACACAGGCTGCATTCAAATCCTTGAAACCCATCAAACTGTAAAAAGAGACTGGGCACTATTCCTTTCCCACTGAAGTTAAAGGAATAAGAGCTTTTCAGAGCTGGTTTGGGCACTTCATATTTTTTTGAGACACAAACTGTATTGGGACTGTAAGAAGAAACAGCCCTAATTAATACAATTTTTCTGTTTTCCCGTAGCAATTTATCCAGAAACAAGCTCTCAACTTTGTCCAAGAAGCCTTTTCGCCATCTGGGTTTGTCTGATCTGTAAGTTGTTATTTTTTAGAATAAATTTTATTTGTGGCTAGCAATGAAAGAACAGGACTTTGAAGTTTGTTATTTTGAAGCTACAGGTCCATCAAAGATTAGAAATTAAATTCCGATCCAAAGAAGGCAGCAAATATGTTGCCAGTAACATAAGTGCAGAGAGTTTTTAATTCCAGGCCAGATTAAGTGTATGTTTTAACATAAATTTATAGATCAAAATAGCCTTTTCCCTTCAAAATTAAAAAACTTTTTATGACATTATTTCACACAAAACTACTGGTGCTTGTATTAAATAATTGAGCTAGTAAAAAATACAGCCATCTACAGAACATAGAATCATAGAATGGTTTGGGTTGGAAGGGACCTTAAAGATCACCCAGTTCACACCCCTGCCATGGGCAGGGATACCTTCCACTAGATCAAGTTACTCAAAGCCCCATCCAACCTGGCCTTGAACACTTCCAATGATGGGGCATCCACAACTTCTCTGGGCAACTTGTTCCAGTGTCTCACCACACTCAGAGTAAAGAATTTCTTCCTAATATCTATTATAAAATCTACCCTCTTTTGGTTTAAAACTGTTATCCCTCATCCTATCACTACACTCCCTGATAAAGAGTCCCTCCCTGTCTTTCCTGTAGGCTCCTTTTAACTACTGGAAGGTTGCAAAAAGGTCTCCTCAGAGCCTTCTCTTCTCCAGGCTAAACAGCCACAACTTTCTCAGTCTGTCTTCATAGGGGAGGTGTTGCAGCCCTCTGATCATCTTTGTGGCCCTCCTCTGGACCCGCTCAAGCAGGTCCATGTCTTTCTTATGATGGGGGCCCCAGAGCTGGATGCAGTACTCCAGGTGGGATCTCACGAGAGTGAAGAAGAGGGGCAGAATCACCTCCCTCGATCTGCTGGCCACGCTTCTTTTGATGCAGCCCAGGATACGGTTGGCTTTCTGGGCTGCAAGCACATGTTGCCGGCTCATGTTGAGCTTCTCATCAACCAGTACCCTCAAGTCCTTCTCCTCAGGGCTGCTCTCAATCCACTCATCACCCAGCCTGTATTTGTGCTTGGGATTGCCCCAAACCATGTGGAGGACCTTGCACTTGGCCTTGTTAAAGTTCATGAGGTTTGCACAGGCCTACCTCTCCAGCCTGTCCAGGTCCCTCTGGATGGCATCCCTTCCCTCCAGCATGTCGAGTGCTACACACAGCTTGGTGTCGTCAGCAAACTTGCTGAGGGTGCACTCAATCCCACTGTCCATGTAGCTAAGATATTAAATAATACTGGTCCTGATACAGACCCCTGAGGAACACCACTCATCACTGGTCTCCCCCCAGACATCGAGCCGTTGAGCGCAACTCTTTGAGTGCAGCCATCCAGCCAATTTCTTATCCATCAAGCAGTCCACCCGTCAAATCCACATCTCTCCATTCTAGCGCCATTTTCAGATGAAGTCTTTATCTCTATTGGCTCCACAGCTGCTATGCTTGTGGTTGGCTATTGAACAATATTTTTGTTTTCTCAAATTCTTTGAGTTTCATTGTAATGCTTCATTTGGTAATGAACCATTTGTAAACATATATTTGTTGATTGTTTTAACATTACGTTTTTATTCTGGGGTCTTTCATGCAGAACTTCTATATTGGTATACATTCCAAAATTACATAATCAAAGGGTAAAAAAGGGGAAAAGAGGATGTAGCATGCCTGCATGGCAGATGTTGTTGTATCTTATTTGCTTTGTTAAATTTGGGGCTCACAGAAAAGGTAGAGTTTTTGAATGACTTTGTGATTGGGGGTATTGGCACAGATAATAAGGCAGGCAAAATTTGTCTTTTGTATAAAGCTCTGATTCATGGTTCTTCACACTGACTTCTCTCAGAAGAATTTCTAAGGCCTGGAATTGTGCTGCTGTGTTAAAAATGTAAGAGAAGTGGTTGTTTTATGCAGTCTTTGCTAATATGTGGGACTGCAGAGACACTGCAAGAGCTTTAGGAGGGACAGAGTTGCCGGGGGGGAAAAACAGAGGCTGCTCTCCTGGAGCTCAGAGCCAGGTCAGAAGTAGCCTGAAGCACCAGCCTAGGAATTGCAACACCAGCCTTGAAATCCTCAGCCTTTTCTGGTGTATGTTGTTATTTCAGCACATGAGAAATGAAGTGAACAAATCCCAACGCTGCAAAAAAGGTTATGTCCCTTAGGTATGTTTTGTTGATAACTAAGTTGGTATAATAATTTTATTTGCTGCCTAGGAAATATTGTTTGCTGGAATTTTCTTTCGTAACTTGGTGATTGCTGATCAATGATAGAAACTCTGATGGAAAGACTAGCTAGTTACAGAGCACTCCTGTTGCCATATGCCCTGCACGGGTTTGTTGCTTCTGAAGTCCCAGTTTCTTCATATGCCATATCCAGTCTGTGCCAAAAAGTCAATGTGATTGTGTATTTGGCTGTAACTTCTATATTTTGTAGTTGTATTTGCCCCCTGGACTGCAGAAATATAAGAATGAATATGCTCTAGCTCAAGAGATGTGTAAAAAAAAGAAGTGACAGCATTTTTAAAGGCATATTCTGCTCTCAGTTCTGTAGGCACTTTCTTGAAATTAGTCTGCTGCCTTTAAAAGATTTATTCTGAAGTACAGATCAGGCCATTATTGAACCTCTCCACCTCAGGTGAACAGTTTATTTTAGGTTGTGGGTGAAGTGGGTGCTTATTAGATTTTTGAAGGAGAACAAAGTCAAATCCCTACATACCTGTTCACTGAGATGATGTAAGAAATTGCTGATCTTTTTGAAGAAGTTGGTTTGCTCCTGGGCAGAAGGAAAGAAAAAAGGACTTGGGACAGAGAATGACAGAATCAAACATTATAAATATGTGACAGGAATCATGGGAATGAATTTGATGAGGTAGGGAAATAGCACTTATTTGCAAAATATCTGGCTGATGCAGAGTAGGTGCAAATACATTTGTATTGTTAATATAAGAATTAAATAATGGACATTCAGTGTCATGGGAGCAGAAGCAGAGGAAATGGTTACTGGGAGTGAGCAAGGCATGGAAAAATGGATGTTGTAAAGATTGAATTGATCCATTTGAAGTATGGAGGCAATATGTGATGGGGCCCAAATTAAGAGAGAGATA
>NW_009647580.1:39318-42700 GCF_000708025.1 Charadrius vociferus
AGAGTGGGACAGTAGAGGTAAAAAAAACAATGAAAGTTAGGAAAGTTATGCAAAGATTGCAATAAAGTGGGATAAATAGAAATGGGGGAAGGGAAAGAAGCAGGGGGAGCTGAGTCTGAAGGGTGGAAAAGCAGGGATAAAAACAGAATCAGTTGAGCAATTCTGTTGATAAGAGGAGGGAAGGAACAATATTGGAGGGGGAATCTAACAGGAGAATGATGCTATAAATAGCTTCTGAGGCGCTTGTTCTAAATCTGACAAGCAAGCGTCCTGTTGGTAGCACACTTTTAAAGCAAAACATAAATAGATGAAAAGTTCAGACTAGGGTGAGGTAGTAAAAATTCTCCAGATACTGCAGAGAAGGAGATGACACTTTGAAAGGCTTCCTCTTTTGGAATAAACCAGCTACAGATGTAAAATTACAGCAAAAAAGATAAAGTCCTGTAATTTCCTTCTACTAAGTCAGATTTTTTTCATGCAAGAATATATGGAGGGCCATCATAGCTCTATCCAGCATCCTGCCTATGATGTGCCTGGCTCCTCGGGTGGGGTTAACACAATTTAAAACAATGGAAGAAAAGGATTGCTCAGCCACATTTCAAGGGAGATTTCTCCTTTAAAGGGAAGCTATTGATGAAACAGAATATCAGAAGTAAGTTTTGACCCACCAGATCCTAATGTTCATATTCTGTCTTGCTATATTGAGTGTACATGTCAAGGTTTGGGTAGCAGGGGGTCTGCAGGGGTGGCCTCTCTGAGATGAGGCCAGTGGCTGCCCCTGTTGCAGGACAGAGCCAGTTCCAGCTGGCTTGGCAATGAACCAACCGTAGATCAAAGCTGAGCCAATCAGCAAAGCTGGCGGTGCCTCTGGAAAACATATTAAGAAAGGGCAAAAACACCAGAGGCAGAGGAGGAGAGTAAAAAAAAACAAAAACCAGCAGTGTGAACACCAAGGTCAGAGAAGAAGGAAGGGGAGAAGGTGCTCCAGGCAATGGAGCAGATATTCCCCTGCAGTCCATGGAGAGTGCTATGGTGGAGCAGGTATTTCCCTGCAGCCCGTGGAAGAGACAACTGCAGGAGTTGGATGTTTCCTGAAAGACTTGCAGCCTGTGGAGAAGCCATGCTGGAGCAGATTTTTTTCCTGAAGGAATGCAGCCCATGGAAAGGACCTATGCTGGAGCAGGGGAAAAGTGTGAGGAGGAAGGAGCGGCAGAGAGGAACTGTTATGTACTGACTGTAACCCCCCCATTCCCCATCCCTGCTGTGACACTTGAGGCAGGGTGGGTAAAGAAGTTCTTGTCCATGCAGTAGTGCTGTGAAAGTCCAGCAGGGTAACAGGTTGCATCTCTAAAAAGCTGAGTATTTCATGATTATTTGCACACTCATATCCTCAGGAGGCAGTCTCAAGCATTTATGAGTACAGATTTTTATGAGCAACTTGAATTTAGTTTCTGTACATCAAAAATATTTGTGAAATATTTGTAAGAATAATTGTTCTTATAACGAGATACCTCAAGCAGTCACACACACAGGCTTTATTGGACCTCATCTATGCTTTTAGAAAAACAATGAGATACCAGGTCATTCGTTAGCTAGGTATTGGGATGCTTCTGTTCATATTTCACTTGGGCTTTATTGCACTACATTTGTGTGTGGTTTAATTAAATTTTAAAATTAGAATTGGATAAATTTGCTAATCAGTGATTTAAAATTAATACAGCATACTATATAGCTAGATTATACTATACATTTCTGTTTCAGGGACATTTTTTCAGTTAGCATTTCTTCATGACATTACTGTGCTTTTACTGTGAGATTTTTCCAGAGTGATAATATACATGATGAAACTTTAAGGTTGTGTAAACCCCTTTTTTATGATTAGAGTTAGAATTTGCCTATAATATGTGACTGTTTGGCTCTATCAAGAATTTCTCCACTTAACAGCAATAAACCTTTTCTGTAGTGGTCTTTTTGAGATAGCTGAGCAGAGTCTATCATACAAGAGAAGAATTTCTGATGTGTTTAGCTGCCATGAAATAAAATGGATCTTAGCGGAAAGCCCAATTCTCTAGGCAGTCCTGATTTACACCAGTGAACTGGAGTTAAGAATTGAGCCCCCTGTGTGATCTCTCTGATCTGTGGCAGGATGAATTCTTAGTTGGTGCAGACAGGGCTTCATTTTCTACAAAGAAACCGTATCTTCTTACAATTTGCACTGCATTCAGGTCTTTGATCCATACCTTTTTAAAGTAGAGTTCAACTTTTAGTTTTACCCACAAGTGCTTTGAAACTTTTTTCTATATACATGATATGTTCTTAAGAAATCATTTCATTTTTGCTGTAGGATATTGCTGGACAATCCATTCAAGTGTTCCTGTGAAATTATGTGGATCAAGAAATTTCAAGAGACCAAGTTCAACAGAGAAACTCGGGATTTATATTGCATAGATAACAATACCAAGAGGACAGCCTTGATGGATATGAAGGTCCCAAACTGCGGTAATACTCTTTTAACATAAAGTTCTTACTAAGATATTGTGAGAAAGGAAAAATAAACATGCTTTTTGACAAGATACCTGTGCAGATTAAGGCACAGACTCCGATATGCAGGATCGAAATCAGCTTTATTAAGCAAGCGTGTTCTTTATATACTTTTCTACCAAGGCCAGTAATTTTCTACTTTACTTGTTTACACCATTGCGTACTCTAAAAGATCACGTTCCCACCAAAAAGGGAATCTCTCTTCCCTGTGAGCAGCACCCCCTTATCTAGGGAGTAGCTTCACACAACTTCATTGTCTGCCAGAACAGTGCTGCAGCTGCTTATTCCTCCCTATTAGTTCTACCACACTTAACCCTTCTTTTGCCTCAGTCCCGGACAATTCCCCCTTTTTTGTTTGTTGAACAATTAGCACTGTGTTTATTGTTTTTTCCACCATTCTCTGCGTACATTGTAAAAGGCATGGTAAAAAGCACAGTTCTGCAAAGCAGCATGTCTAACCAAATCTACATTCATTAATAAGCCGGATAGAGCCAGCAATGTGGCATTGCTGTGTTTGGTAAGCCAGCATCCTAATTTATTCAACATGGCTAAAGCTTGCGAAGCAGCAACTCCTGGTGCAAGTATAGAGGCTGTAATTATCTCCCCTTTACTCCAAAACTCCACAGTATCGTTGCATTTGCTCTGAAAGGTATGGGCCAATCTTTTGGGGCGTCGATGATGCTTTGTAAAATTCAGAATCATTGATGTATTTGGGGTCAACAGCGTAAGTCTTCCCAGACTACAAGGCCCTCCCCTTATATGTGAGGGTACACCTCCCCAAGCTCGATCACCACAGATAAAGAAGAGCCTCTGCGGGAGCTGTAAAGGCACATTGCTGGAG
>NW_009647580.1:47723-50664 GCF_000708025.1 Charadrius vociferus
ACACCAGTCGCCAGGTAGATAATAACAGAGGCGCCACCACGTCACTCGTTGTGGCCACATTCCAGAGCTGTACCCCAATTGTGTCCCAAGTACTCTTACTATAGATATTACTTGAGTTGGCTTCAGGGACACGTGCAGAGACCCATACTAAAAGTTCCTTAAGTTTTTCTTCTTTTATAGCTACATCTCGTTTTGCTAAAAAGGTTTTGAGAATCTTGAACACAGATTTGTGCTCAGGCGATATAGAATTTCCCATGTTCCCGGCTGCTTACCTCTTCTTTCAGGTAATTGATTGTTGCTGTGCAGCTCTTTTGGGGTTCAGCCAGGCTCCTCACCGGTACCACTTCACAGTTTTTATCCAAGTCCCTATTCAGGCGCCATTTGTGAGGATTAAGGCACGGACTCTGATATGCAGGATCGAAATCAGCTTTATTAAGCAAGCATGTTCTTTATATACTTTTCTACCAAGGCCAGTAATTTTCTACTTTACTTGTTTACACCATTGCGTACTCTAAAAGATCACGTTCCCACCAAAAAGGGAATCTCTCTTCCCTGTGAGCAGCACCCCCTTATCTAGGGAGTAGCTTCACACAACTTCATTGTCTGCCAGAACAGTGCTGCAGCTGCTTATTCCTCCCTATTAGTTCTACCACACTTAACCCTTCTTTTGCCTCAGTCCCCGACAGATACCTATCAAGGTGACAACAGTGCTACTAAAGGAAAAGGTCTGGGGGGGAAATGTTAACCACTCTCCAGTCTTTCATGCCACACGGAATAATTTTGGGAGCTTTACATAAAGCCTTTTTTTTCCTTGAACCTTTAAAAACATACTGTTATTCAAGTGCAGGAAAACAGAACATCAGTTACAGACAACACACAAGAATTATATAAAATGTATGTGCCTTTATTGAACAAAATAGTAGTGCTTCCAAGCTGAACAGACACAAGATTTTGCTTCCTTGATTTTTTTTTCATATATATGAGGTTAATTAAATCTTTCTTTTCCTTCAAAAATATAGACTCTACTGCTAGGACTACAGGAAGGAAATTCAGAAAAAACGTGCCTACTGAAAGAGAAAAAGTTAAATAGCTGGTTTCCACACAGACAAAACTCTTTGCATAGGCTATGCAAAAGAGATATTGCAAGCTTAGGTTTGTAGCGTTTTGCAGAATATTATTTTCAGTTACCTTATATGGATTTGGAAATGGTGGAAAAATGGTGTAACAATAAGGCCATCCCCTTTGTTTTTTGTATGCAACTCATTCCTGTATATAGTCCTGGGACAGCTGGTGGAAGATTTCACCTGATAGTTGAAGAGATCCTCTTCCTCTGTGGATGGGGGCAGAGCTCAGGTGTTTCTGATGTGATGTGAAGCCTGTCGAGGTCTGGAGTTTTCTTAGTGGGATGGGGTTCTGGGGTGCTCAGCAGAAGGCAGATAAGAAGAAAAGAGCAGGGTTTCCTCAAAGACAACTGATTTGGATTGGGAAAGCTGTAAGCAAAGGTGAATGTCAGGAGGAACAAACACATTCTACCTTTCTTTCTTCCTTCCTTCCTTCATTGCCGACTGAGCACCCTTCTCTCCGCTGGCTGTACAGAGGGTGCAACACTCTGATTGCATCTGCTGGCAGGTTAGAGCTATGGAGGGGACCTGCTGCAGACCCAATGTGTGCTGCATTTAATGACACTAATGCATAACCTGTTTTGGTGGTCTTATGTACTGCAGGGTCTGATTTACCTGAAATGGGAGATGATACTGAGTTGAGCTAAATTGACCTGACCAGCTGCTCTGGCTAGATGGATTAGAAGGAAGATTCATCTGCCAGGTGCTGAAAGGTGTCATGGTGGATTGAAATCAATTGACACAAAATGGGAGTGACAGCATAGCCTCTTTTAATGTCCATGTCTAGAAACTACTAGGTAGCTAGGATTTTCTGTTTTAAATTCTCAGTGTTAAATTCCCAGAATTAAATGTGTGAGACATTATTTCTTCCTCTTGAATTCTTTAGAATCTGCAGCCCCAGCAGAATTGTTTCAGACCTCTTGATGCTATGTAGATGCATGTGTGTACACATGTGCATGTCCTGTGGACATATTAAAATACTTGATTAAAATACTTGGCATGAGAAGGGAAGGTGGCACTTCAAACTAGAGGGGGAAGAGGAGGAGGAAAGGTGCCCTTGACTGTGAGCACATATGACATTCAGGCTGAAGTATCAGTATGTGGAATTTTGCATATGAGGAATGTGCCTTTTGCTGAAGAACTGTGAATGTTAGCACAGACCTGCAAATTATTCCCACATTTGATTTAATGTTAATTTACAGGTTCCAAATCTAACTAGACTTTATGCTCTCTGTTTCTCTTTTTCTTTCCCCTCTGCCTCTTCTGGTGAGTTTTTCCCCTTAATTTACCTTTTCTGGTATGAACCAATGTAGGACATCATAGCTTTTTAATTAGAAAAGGTAGATGACAACACAGCCATTTCCTAGAGACAGAATAGGAGGTTCTTGGTGAAAACAAATGACAATCTTCATGAACGTGACTTGTGTTCTAGAAGATTTCTAAAAGATCCGATCCATAGCTGGCAGGGCTGTTGCTTTCAGCATTTCTGTACGTATTTTTCTTTGTTTAAAAGCACAAGACAGTTTCAAGAAAACCCACTGATGTAGTTGGTTTATTTAATGTTTGGACACAGTCTGAGAGGCTAGTAAGTATAACTGAAATAGAAGCAGCAGCCCCTTTTAGCTCCTTTGGATGTCAGGAGAAATTTTAGGTGTGCAGGCCTTTGTGAATTTTGTTAATGAAACATTTTCTAATTTTCTCTACTGATTTATGGTTTATCCCATGTCTGGTTTGTTGATTTTCTAATCTTTTTTTTTATTTATTTAGGAACTAAGCAAACATGCTCTTTTTTTTTTTTTTTTTTCTTGCAGGTGTTAATT
>NW_009647580.1:50811-51595 GCF_000708025.1 Charadrius vociferus
GAAAGGAAAAAAGCTCTTAGGTTGAGATAAAGACAGTCTAATAGAAACAATAACAGAAATAACAATAACAATAATATTAATGACACAAGTCCCTCTAACCGTCTGGTGAGTTGGCACCATCCCAAGCAGTGATCGTGGATTCCCACCCCCCGGCTAACCCTCATTTATATACTGAGCATGACATCTATAGTACGGAATATTCCATTGGCCATTCCATTGTTCTGTCTATGCTCCTGTCGTGGTTTAGGCCAAATCGGCCACTGGGGACCTGGGGGACCACAGATGGGACCGACAGATGCTCCCTTCTACCCCTCTAAAAAATCATAGGAGGAAAAAGAGACATGAGTTTAGAAGGAACTAAACTACTTCAATGAAATATTATTAATAAAATAAAAAGGAAATAATGAAATATATACAAAACCGTATCAAGCTCCCGAGATGACAATCACGACACCGGCTGGCACTGGGGCAGTCCCAGGCTGGACTCAGTGACGGACGGGAACTGGATTCCGGATCTGCATTCAGGATCAGGATCTCAGGCAGACGAAGAGAGTCCTCCTCAGATGTCTGCCATTGAAGGAAGAGAGCTGACCCTTGATCCATCAGCTTTTATACTGAGCATGAGGCAGATGGGATGGAATACCCTGTTGGTCAGTTTTGGGTCACCTGTCCTGTCCGCTCCTCCCCACAGGTGGGACCCCACTATGCTTTTCCACTGACCCTCCAACGGGGCAAATAGCCAAGTTGTTTGGCCTTGGTTGTTATAGCAATAAGTATAAGCAAG
>NW_009647580.1:53343-69247 GCF_000708025.1 Charadrius vociferus
GATGAGTAGAAGGAACTTTACCCTTGAACATCCAGCCCAGTACTGGTAATCGGGGCGCCAGGAGGAGCTGTGCCTCAGTACCAATTACTTCTGAAGCAGCTCTAACTCCTTCATATGCTGCCAAGATTTCTTTTTTCAGTTGGAGTATAGTTGGCCTTGGAGCCTTTGTATCCTCGACTCCAGAATCCTAGGGTTCGACCTTGAGTCTCCCCTGGTGCTTTCTGCCAGAGGCTCCAGGTAGGGCCATTGTCCCCTGCTGCAGTGTAGAGCACATTTTTAATGTCCCATCCTGTTCGGACTGGTCCAAGGGCTACTGCATGAACTATTTCCTGCTTAATTTGTTCAAAAGCTTGTCATTGCTCAGGGCCCCATTTAAAATCATTCTTCTGTGTCACTTGATAGAGATAGGCTTACAATCAGACTGTAATCTGGAATATGCATCCTCCAAAAATCCACAATGCCTAAGAAAGCTTGTGTTTCCTTCTTGCTAGTCGGTGGAGACATATCTGCTATTTTATTGATCACATCCATTGGGATCTGATGATGTCCATCTTGCCATTTTATTCCTAAAACCTGTATGTCTTGTGCAGGTCCC
The DNA here is from genome assembly GCF_000708025.1 of Charadrius vociferus. Classification (NCBI taxonomy): domain Eukaryota; kingdom Metazoa; phylum Chordata; class Aves; order Charadriiformes; family Charadriidae; genus Charadrius; species Charadrius vociferus. Next base: position 53,939 of record NW_009647580.1, read on the forward strand.
TTGACCTTGCTTTGTTTAATGGCAAAACCAGCTTTCAGAAGGATTTGGATTATTTTATTCCCTTTCTCAAAAACTTCTTCTGCTGTGTTGCCTCACACAATTGCTGCAGTGTAGAGCACATTTTTAATGTCCCATCCTGTTCGGACTGGTCCAAGGGCTACTGCATGAACTATTTCCTGCTTAATTTGTTCAAAAGCTTGTCATTGCTCAGGGCCCCATTTAAAATCATTCTTCTGTGTCACTTGATAGAGATAGGCTTACAATCAGACTGTAATCTGGAATATGCATCCTCCAAAAATCCACAATGCCTAAGAAAGCTTGTGTTTCCTTCTTGCTAGTCGGTGGAGACATATCTGCTATTTTATTGATCACATCCATTGGGATCTGATGATGTCCATCTTGCCATTTTATTCCTAAAACCTGTATGTCTTGTGCAGGTCCCTTGACCTTGCTTTGTTTAATGGCAAAACCAGCTTTCAGAAGGATTTGGATTATTTTATTCCCTTTCTCAAAAACTTCTTCTGCTGTGTTGCCTCACACAATGATGTCATCAATGTATTGCAGATGTTCCGGAGTTCCACCCTTCTCCAGTGCAGTCTGGATCAGTCCATGGCAAATGGTGGGACTGTGTTTCCACCCCTGGGGCAGTCGATTCCAGGTGTACTGGACACCCCTCCAGGTGAAAGCAAACTGTGGCCTGCACTCTGCTGCGAAAGGGATTGATAAAAACGCATTAGAGATATCAGTTGTGGCCTACTACTTAGCTGCCTTGGACTCCATTTCGTATTGAAGTTCTAGCATGTCCAGCATGGCAGCACTCAGCAGTGGCATGAGTTCATTCAGGCCACGGTAGTCCACTGTTAGCTTCCACTCTCCATTAGACTTTCACACTGGCCATATGGGACTGTTAAAAGGTCACCTAGTCTTCCTGATCACTCCTTGGCTCTCCTGTCGACGAATTAGGTTATGGATAGGAATCTGGGGGTCTTGATGCAATATTGCCGCCAATGCACTGTTGTGGTAGCAATTGGCACTTGTTGTTCTTCAACCCTCAGCAACCCCAGAACAGAAGGGTCCTCTGAGAGACCAGGCAAGGTAGACAGCTGTTTTATTTCCTCCGTCTCTAGAGCAGCTATGCCAAAAGCCCACTGGTACCCTTTTGGGTCCTTGAAATACCCTCTCCTGAGGTAGTCTATGCCAAGGACAAATCGTTATGATGTTTGCAGCACTATTTTTTCCAACTGCATTTGTAATGTATTTATGTTATTTCCTCCGTTTCCAAGGCAGCTATGCCAAAAGCCCACTGGTACCCTTTTGGGTCCTTGAAATACCCTCTCCTGAGGTAGTCTATGCCAAGGACAAATCGTTATGATGTTTGCAGCACTATTTTTTCCAACTGCATTTGTAATGTATTTATGTATTATGAAAATGACTGGATTCTTTTAAATTTTAAAGTCACAGTTAATTACTATGTCAAAGGTTTTTAAGTTGCATCTCTCACAGTAGTATTAGTAGAGCCTTCTGTGTAGAGAAATGATGTTCTTTAATTTTGCTGTTTTCACATTTGCTGGTCATCCATACAGTATGGCCACGTAGAGCTTCCTCTTTCTTGTTTCCAGCTGGTAAATAGCATTAGAAAATCTAGAAAGAGAAGTAAATACTTTGTTCTCATTACTATTTCTGTAAGTGATGACTGCGATTGCCACTGGTGTGTTAAATTCCTGGAAGCGAGGCATGTCCTATGTGTGGGGTAAAGTCACTCGTAAATCCGTTAGTCTTCTGGACATCACCTGGAGCTCACTTAGTCCCAGGGATGCAGGATCGGATTCTTTGGGACAGGTTATATTATTAGTTGCTGCCTCTGGTAAGCATTTGATCACTGAGCTGCTGTTGTTGAACTCATAGAAACTGAAGATGTCTTTTTCTTCTGGTATTTTTGGGAAAGGCCTGTCTTCTACAGTTGTCTTTGCAACCCCGTGTGGATTCTTTTGTTGCTGTGGATCTCAGTCTAGTAATGCCAGTAAATCTAGTCAATCTGGTCAATTTAGTTAATCTGAGAAACTGTTTTGTGTATGTTGGTGTGGTGCTTGATCTGGCTTTCAGTTTTGTTTATCCTCCCAGCTTTGTATGCTTATTTTTCATGTATTGTTTCTGCAGATGTTTTCTGTCTTGTCATTGGTCATATATGCTAGCTAAATATAATGACCAAAGTAGCAAAAAAGTACATGAGACTAATGTTTTCTAGATTGTATTGGGTCTGACTGGGATGGAGTTAACTTTCCCTATATCAGCCCTCATAGTGCTGTGCTTTGTAGCTGGAAGGATGTTGATAATACACCGATGTTTTGGCTACTGCTGATCAGTGCTCCCACAGCATCAAGGCTGTCTCTTCATTCCCATCCCAAAGGCTGGTAGGCTGGGGGTAAGCAAGAGGTTGGGAGGGAATATAGCCAGGACAGCTGACCCAAACTGGCTAAAGGGATATTCCATACCATATGATGTCATGCTCAGCAACAAAAGCTAAGAGAAAGAAGGAGGAAAGGGGGGCATTCGTTATGAAGAAACTTGTCTTCCGAAGCAACTGCTACATGTACTGAGGCCCTACTTCCCAGGAAATGGCTGGAAATTGCCTGCTGATGGGAAGTAGAGAATAATATAATAATATTTTTTTTGTTTTCCTTTCCTTTTACACGCAGCCTTTGCTTTTCTTTATTAAATTGCCTTTATCTCAACGCATGAGTTTTTCATCTTATTTTCTCCCCCCAGTCATGTTGAGGAGGTGGAATGATAGAGTAGCTTGGTGAGCACCTGGCAGCCAGCCAAGGTTAACCCACCACCAAAACCTTGCCACATATACCCAATACATTCCACCCCTCACCTCTGTGAATCGCATATTTAAGAATTATCATTAAAATATACATTCTTCAAACAATCTGCAATCTTCACAAACTTCTCTTACATCAACAAAAAGAATTCCCCACACCAAAATCAAAAGAACATCATCACAACACTGACAAAAGTAGACAATTTACACATACTCTAACACTTGTCTCTTCACCATAATTACAACAACAAAACTTCCCCACAATTATTCTGCTCTCTAACAATGTTCAGTCCATGTTTTGTCCATTAACTCTCCCAATTACTATCCTTATCTTTAATTCCTCATGCTCCGTGTTGAGCTCCACAAAGGACTGTGGTGAGTTGACCTTGGCTGGCTGCCAGGTGCCCACCAAGCCACTCTAGCACTCCCCCTCCTCAACAGGACAAGGGGAAAAAATGCAGCAAAAAGCTCATTGGTCAAGATAAGGAGAGGGAGATCACTCAACAATTACCGTCACAGGCAAAACAGGCTCAACTTGGAGAAATTAATTTAAATTATTGCCAATCATATCAGAGTAGGATAATGATAAATAAGAAAAAATATAAAAAACACCTTCCCTCCATGCCTCCCTTCTTCCCAGGGTCAACTTTTATCCTCACTTCTCTACCTTCTCCTCCCAAGTGGCTCAGGGGGGATGGGAATAGGTGTTGCAGTCAGTTCATAACACTTTGTCTCTGCCACTCCTTCCTCATGCTCTTCCCCTGCTCCAGCATGGTGTTTCTCCCATGGAAGACAGTCCTTCATGAACTGCTCCAGCATGGGTCCTTTCCACAGGGTGCAGTCCTTCAGGAACGGACTGCTCCAGCATGGGTCCCCTGCGGTTTCACAGGTCTTGCCAGGAAACCTGCTCCGGTGTGGACTCCTCTCCACAGGGTCACAGCTTCCTTCAGGACACATCCACCTGCTCTGGTACGGGGTCCTCCTTGGGCTGCAGAGTGGATATCTGTTCCACTGTGGATGTCCATGGGCTGCAGGGGACAACCTGCTTCACTACGGTCTTTACCATGGGCTGCAGGGGAATCTCTTCTCTGGCTCCTGGAGCAGCTCTTTCTCCTCCTTCTTCACTGACCTTGGTGTCTGCAGAGTTGTTTCTCTCATATATTCTCACTCCTCTCTCCCAGCTGCTGTTGCGTCAGCATTTTTTTACCCTTTTTAAAATATGTTATCACAGAGGCACTACCAATGTTGCTGCTTGAATCAATCTGTGAATCAGACCATTTTTTTAATTTTTGTAAGTGTGAAGATAGTTAACCACTGGAATAGCATTTTGGGTCTAATGATAGAGACATCATATGGTATAGGATATCCCTTTGGTCAGTTGGGGGTCAGCTGTCCCAGCTGTGTCCTCTCCCAACTTCTTGTGCACCCCCAGCCTACTTGCTAGCAGGACAGTGTAAAAAGCAGGAGAGGCCTTGATGCTGTGTAAGCACTGCTCAGCAATAGCTAAAACATAGGTGTGTTAACACTGTTTTCATCACAAATCCAAAACATAGCCCCATACAAGCTACTGTGAAGAAAATTAACTCTATTCCATCCAAAACCAGGACAATATGAAAACAGATTTTCTCTGTGTAGTGAAATAACATAGCCTATACACCTATACACAATGAAAGGCATTGGTTTTAGTGTACACTTGTTATACATCTACTAAACTGCATAACTCTATGTTAGAATTTAAAGTTCTTAGTAGCAAGTTTTGTCCTCCCTTTTTTGAAGAGATTGAAAAGCTTTGGATAGATTATTGAGAAAAAGGGGGACAAGAGAAAAATAAATAAAACAGAGCGGTCTTAAGAAGATCATACAGAAACTTTCTTTTCCCTGTCCTAGCAGAACAGGGAATGAACAATGAATTTAAACAGAGACAAATTTCAGAACTGATATAAGGAAATGCTTTTGCATGCAGCCTGGATAATATGCCTGTGAAACTGATTGCTCCAGAAAGCTGAAAATTATGTCATGGTTATCTTGCGTGATCTTCTTATGCTACAATCTAAACTTACTCTGCTGGCAATATACAAAACTATGCAAACCTATTGTCTGATTGCTTATATCAATTGCTGTGTATAAAGCCCTTTAAAATGTGCATCCATATCAACAGAAGTGGTGGTCATCTAAAAAAACAGTATTTAGACAAATTAAGGTATGAATACATGCAGCTGAATTAGAAATCTTTTTTAATTGTGTAGGTGTCAAAATGCTACTGATTCATATAAATGGCCTCTACTTTTTTGCTGCAAGAATTTTTGCAAGATCTTGCAACTGGTTTCTAACCTAACTTTACAACTCTACAGAATAATAAATGTCATTGTTTTATAACCTTCTGGCAAGATACAAGCAAAATATAGCTGTTTCCCTCAGAGATAAAACACCAAAATGTTAGCAGAAACTGTGAGGACTTGCACAGCAAGCAGACTTAGTCCTAAGTAGTAGTGCCAGGGAGAAGACAGGAGTCTTAATCTCTTTCCAAGTTTAGGTCTGGCAAGAGCAGTTGGAACAGTTTTCAGAGGTGATGTGGAAGGGTAACTTTATAAAGCAAATTATCTCATTACTTCTCTTCCTGTTCCCTAACCAGGATAATTAACAGTCAAATGTTCCCTAAGATTTGTTTTATTTCTTGCCCAGCTAGTTGACAGACACTGCTGAGATTTGAATTCACAGTAGGTGAGAGCAGATGGCTACCTTTGCTAACAGATTACTGCACAAAGGCCTACAAACCATCCAGCTTTGTCTTAATAAAGTTCAACATATGATTTATAAAGTGAACATAATATAAGAAATCCATGACACCTATATTCGGAATCACATTACAGCACTGCTTAAAGCACTAGGAGAAGTGCTGAAGCAGTATATTTGTGCCGATTTACAAATTTTATAAGCAAGAAAGCATGGCAAATGGTTTGTCTTTTCTTGGGTATTACTTCCTCTCATTACAATTTACTGAACTAATTAAATTTAAAGAGAGATTTCCAGTATATATAGCTTTTATTGAACTTCTAGCAAACATATTAATGTGTTACAATTCACACTAATCAGATGGTTAATTGTTTCTTTGGGACTTTTTACATTAAAAATAAATAAATCCCTTTGCTAAACTTCTAAAACCGCAAGTAGATGATGAAACTACTATAATTAAAAAAAAAAAAGGGGGGGGGGGGGAAAGGGAGAAAGAGAAGCATTGTTTCAGGAAAAGTCATCAAAAGATAATACATTGGGGTGGATTGACCTTGGTTGACCATTAGGTGCCCACCAAGCTGCTCTATCACTCCCCCTCCATCAACGGGACAGGAAGAGCATATGACGAAACACTCATGGGTTGAGATAAGGACAGGGAGATGACTTACCAGTTACCGTCATGGGCAAAACAGACAGGGAAATTAATTTAATTTATTGCCAATTAATTGTAACAGAACAGGATAGTGAGAAATGAAACAAAACTAAAAACACCTTCCCTCCATCTCTCCCTTCTTCCCAGGCTGAATTTCACTCCTAATTTTTCTACCTTCTACCCCCTGAAGGGTAGAGGACAACTTGAGTCACTAAGATCTTCACCACCAGCTGCAGGGGAATCTCTGCTCCAGTGCCTGGAGCACCTCCTCCCCCTCCTCCTTCAATGACCTTGGTGTCTGCATAGTTGTTTCTCTCACATTTTTTTCTCAGTCCTTTCTCTCACAGCTGCTGCACAGCATTTTTTACCCTTTTCTTAAATATGTTATCACAGAGGCATCACCAGTGTCACTGCTTGGCTCAGCTTTGGCCAGCAGCAGGCCCATCTTGGAGCCGACTGGAACTGGCTCCGTCTGACATGGGCGCAGCTTCTGGTTTCTTCTCACAAAAGCCACCCCTGCAGCCCCCCACTACCAAAACCTTGCCACGTAAACCCAGCACATACATACATATCCAACACAGCAAATAAGTTCTGTTATTTGACAGGATAAATTGCAAGTCAAACTTGCCTGGAATTGTTGATGAGAAATGCCTCATAATCGAGGGTAAGTATTCTTACAATTTGTAGGAGCTCCAAATGATGGTGCAGTATGTCTGAAGGAATATTCAGCATGTTATGTAAGTATTTGCTATGCAAATAAATATGATGTGAGGTCTTGCATGCCTAAAGCCTTTTGACATTCCTGACAATATTTTTGAGGAGGGTCAGCTCCAAAGTAGCCTATAACATGTTGGGTTTTTGGAAACACGCAGTATATTGGTGCTGTTACTCTTGAAAATTCCCATGTTTTTGGGTGCTGAAAAATGAGAAAAATGAGATATGAAGTGGTTTATAGCTTTGTGAGATGGTAGGTGAGTCCTGGCTCTTGCAAAAGCTAAGATGGCTTACTGGTGAGTGGTACCATCTCACAGCTTTTCTTCTTTCCCTCTTTTTTGAAGGCAATAGCTAAGTCTCCTGAAGCAGCTCTGTGCAGTTGCTGATCTTCTCTTCTGTTCTTTTTCTCCTCTGGTTTGATCTGTTCAGGGCTTTGTTTGCCTCTTGTGCACTTTGTACTTGAAGGTTTTGCTCTGCTGTCTATGACCTCTCTGTATGAGAAGGAGGGCTTCAATCTCTTATGTAATACCGTGGGGTAATGGGATTTTCGTTTTAACTGTAGTAGAGAATAGTGGGAATACCACAATGTAAATTAGTCCCTGGAAAATAGAGATTTCATTGCAACTGCTACAACAGAGATAGATTAAATTTCCTGTGTTAAAAAATGGAGGGATTATTTTTGTTTAAGTTAAAACCTGAAGTTAGGATAACTGCTATTTACCCACCTGAAACATTTTCCTCTATAATTAGCTTAATGTATTTCCACATGCTAGAATGTTTCCTTTTGATGTGAAATGAAGGAGGCAAAAAAAATTTTATGTAACAGCTTAAGGATTGTATTTATATATCTCCAACAATGCTGTTTGTACTCCCTTCCTGAACAATAACTGACCACAGTAAATTTTAAGTAAGCAGTGTTTTTGATTGCATTTATGCATTTCCCATAGAATTGAGCAGTATCTATTTCTGGCAAACAAAAATATCCATGTGGTGGTTTTTTTGGGTGTGTTTTTTTTTTTTTCTTGTATCATAGACTTGCCCTCAGCAAACTTAAGCAATTACAACATCAGCGTGGTGGAAGGAAAGAGCATCACACTGTACTGTGATACTACTGGAGGGCCGCCCCCTAATGTATCCTGGGTGCTTACTAATCTTGTTTCAAACCATGAGGTAAGTTTCATATTCAAATACGTGGCAATTCAGATACAAGACATATGCCAAAGGATAAATAAAGCCTTGTCTCTAATTTTAATTAACTTTTTATAAAAAAAATGAAATGACTGCTTGCAGGGCTTTTGGAAAATGGCAAACGTTCATTCCTTGAGAAACTGATTTGCACTTAAGTTTTTGGATGTTTTTTTGTAAATGAGAGTGCTGTAATTTCATGGAAGTAATGTAGGAAATCGGGATATTGAAGCTTAAGTACTTTCTTATTATCACAAATACCTGCATAGAGAGAACAAGTACAATCTACTCCAATTGTGAGAAAAGCTTTGTCTCTAAAAATTATATTTTTAGGCCAAAAGCTTGGTGTGCTGGAACTTTGGTTGTAAATATTAATTACGTTGTGGTTTGTTTCATTTTCCTTTAAGAAAACAAAATAATAAGACAGTCATGAAAGTCAAACTCAAGGTTTTACTATGGCAAAATTTTCTTATGAAGTATCTAAATGTTTCCTCAATGAACCCATCCAGACAGTGGGAATTTTGTTTCCTGAGATCCTGGTATTCTGTGTACCTGCCTTAGACTGTGTGTGCAGTAGAAATATACTGATTAAGTTCTTTCTGATGGAGATGTTGATAAGGAGAAGCACTTAAGCAGTTCTTCAACATGCAGCTGTTGACCTTCTAAATTGCCATTGCGTACACTGTGCAAGACACTCTGTTATTTACAATTTTATGGCATCAGCTCCCCTGCATTCATGAGAGTACAGACTGCCTAAAGCTTTCTGGTCTGTACAAAGTGCATGATGTGTACTTCCAAAACTGTTCCTGCAGTATGGAAGAGACAGGACCTCTGGGTTCTCTTAACCTCTGCACTTTCTTCACTGAGGTCATTACATTAGGCTTATGTAGAATTTGACTAGCTTGTCTTTCAGCTTTCATAAGAGTTTTGAAGAGCTCTAGTTTTATTTTTAAACTTTTCTCTAATATGTAAAACTACCCAAATGCATCAGTTATCAACAAGAACAAGAAATTAAAACAGTTTGAGGAATTTATGCAGTTGTGGTGTTTTACTTTTTTTTTTTTTTTTTTTGAGTTGTGAGCCAAGACAAATGTGGGATACTGTTCAAAAAGTAAGATCACATCATTTTTTAACCTTCTTGTCTTTCAAATGCCATGTTCAGTTTGCTTCAAACTTTCCTGAAAAGCTTTTTTATCCTGACATAACTTTGTGAGAGGGGCTTATAATATAGCTGTGGAGCATAGTAGTTTCAGTTAGCAGAAGAATGAATGCCTTTTAAAGCTCATTTGCCATTCACAACTTTCCTTTTCTGTGACTGTTTGTTTTGGTTTCCTTTTTCTCACTTCCATATCCTTGTTTCTGCCTCTTTTTTCTTAAACTCTTATGCTACTTCTGCCTGTTTTTCTTTCCTGTTTTACAAGGAGAAATGTTAGCAAAAGTGAAAACCAACCTTCAGTCCTGCAACGTTAACCACATGCTCAGCTTTCATGCTGATGTATAAGTTGGATAATGTCAGTTAGACTTTTTCTTGCTATATGTTTCATCCTGAGCCTGCAATTGAAGCCCTGTGCTTTGACTCCTGCTTTGAGGATTGCTCACCTCTGAGAGTTGCACATGGAGAAACGTGCATTGGGGTGTTGGCTTTTCCACTCCTGCCCCAGTGTCACAGTGCAATCAATGGGACATCTGACTTAAGTGGATTTAAGGTGTCATATTGATGTTTATAATTCTGGTTCTGCAATCCTGTATGCAGGAGTGTTCCCACATGTCCCCATTGTCTACCACTGGAAGTCACTGTGGTTTTACAGGTGCAGCATATCATTTGCTTGTGTTCTGTGCAGCATCAAAGCATATGTGTACAAGTACCCTATAAGGTGTTTTTTTAAAAAATCATCATAATTGTTGTTTATTTTCTAAATTTGTTTTGGTTCCTTTCCTTTTTACTAAAATAATCTTGCATTTTATGAAAAATTCAAGTATGGAAATAGTAATTATCTGGCTGTCATTTTAAGGACCTCATTTAAGATAACAGAGACTTTAACAACTAGCTTTGCTAGCTGGTATTATTTTTTTTTAAATTTTTGTAATTAGTTTTTGCTTTATTTTTGTAATTCATTTTTTAATTTACTTTATGCAGTGTAGCATAGATGCGTATTTAATATAGCATTTAATACACTGAACTTTCTGCAAATCATAATTCTTACCTCAATTAGCCTGTGCTCAAGCACAGTAGCACTTGGGCAGTAGTTCAGTTAGTAGAAGAGACGTACTCTCTTGTGGAAGGTTCCATGATAGCAAAAAGCTTTTAGGAGACATTTGGCTAAGGAGAAGGGAGAAGACATGTTGTTGTCAAGGTGCAGTAGAGCTCAGAAGGCAGTAGTAGAAGAGATGTCAAGCTAAGTGTAAACGAAAGAGATAAAAGGAAGAGTAAAGCAAGGACTGAAAAGAATATAGGAGTGAATAAAAAAATTAAAGAGTTAGAGATAGACCATAGAAATCAATCATGAAACTGAAAAGAAGGATAAGGAAGGGAAAGGGTGCAGGAAAATCATTTGTGTAGAGAGAAAGAGGTGTCAAAAGAAGGGAAAAACAGAAAGTGACATGGTGGAAAAATTAATGAGGTTTTGGGGCTTTGAATCCACCACTACCGATGGTTACAATTGGTTCTGTAGGTGTTTTTCATCTGTTTGGATAAGACACCAAAGTAATGCTTTGATTAATTACAGTTTGATACAGCTAAAAGGATGGGAAAATGGAAAATGCTGTTGAACTGTGGCCAATGGATCCCCCTCTCTCCATTGTTTCTTTATGCCATATTTGGCACATCCATATTCTTTGATCATTTGTAGAGTGACACAAGTAAGAATCCTGCCTCGCTAACCATAAAGAACATTTCATCTGTGGACAGCGGACTGTGGATTTCTTGCATAGCAGAGAATATTGTAGGAGAGGACCAAGCCTCTGCCGAGCTCACAGTATTCTGTACGTAAGCAGGCTAAAGCACATTGGCAATAACTATTTTGGGTATAAATATTTGTTGGGCATACAGGTTGTTGAAACAGAAACACCCTTTAAGCATGTGAACTATCTGTTGCAGTTAATTCTGGGAATAGCCCAATGAGCAGTTGTTATTTTTACCCTTTTCTGCTCCGAGTTCTTCTGCGAAAATTATGTTTCTAAATTCTTTATCTTCCAGTCTGAGCAATCTGTAAGTAAATGTCTGAAACCCCAAATACCCAGTGGTACTGTACGCGTGAACAGGTTTGTAATGGTGTGCATATACATACACACTATATTAGGAATTAAGAAACATGAATGCATCAAAATTCATAGAAATTATTTATAATAAAATACAAATTTTAAAGTTTTTTTTTTAATTAAACCAGCAATTGCTTTGTTCAAAAATTAACACACTTGCATCATTTATTCTGCCAGATGTAAATTTATTTGTCATAGCTTTGAATAATTATTTGTCAGGGCCAAGGAAGGGGGAAGGGATATGTAGTATAGAAGCATTGGTTTCTTAGATCTGATATTCCAGGCTGAATTAATTTTATGTGAAATATCTTTTCACAAGTTGCAACCCTCTGTTTAACTGAAGATGGGAATGGAATGGAAATTTTTTTTCAGCATGTGCTCATGACAGTAAACTTGAGAAATCACTCTAGAAGCACTTAAAATGTTTTGTAGGTGGAAATGAGATATGTAATATCTATGAAAAGGGTCATAAACTAGAAATGTTTGAAAAGTGTAAATGAGATTATGAGAATGGCACTGTTATGAGTGATAAAAGGGAATATAACTAGATGAAATTGGATGCAGTTAAGAATGAATATCAAGGAAAATTTCTTAACAACAAAATAATGTGCAAGGTATTGGAATAGTCTCCTGGGGGAAACAGAAGTCTGCAAACTTGCAAAATTTAGCACATTTGAACAAAGAATGAGAAAATGTATAGTAGAAAATGGTCCTTCCCTGACAGAAGAATCCAGGGAATGAAATGAGCTGTTCTGGCTTTGATTCTTTTAAAGAAGTCACCTGAAAGTTTTGATTCCTAGCTGAATATATTTCCAGTACTACTTGCTTTTGGCTGACATAAATATTTTTAATACTGTTTTGTTCCTTCATCTGTCCTCTGTGCCATTTTTTCAGCACAGTAAAGCTAAAATTTCCCTATCTCCCTTCTCAGTGATCTGGTAACTGAACTTTCCACACCTTGCAGAGTAAGTGATTTAATGGGGCTTCACACTTTGTCTGAAACTAGTTTGTTTTGTTTCCTTCTAAAGAATGGCTTCATTTCAGTTGTGAGCACAGTACCCAAGGCAGAGCAGGTGGGCTTCCTGCGTGAGTAACCTCCAAATAGGTATAATTCCTTAAAGTAGCGTATTTTAGCACTGATAACCTGAGATAAAAAGACGTTTGGGATATTCTGATGTTCTTCACTCTTTTTTTCCCAATATAGTTGCACCAAATATCACATTTATTGAATCCCCAACCCCGGACCACCACTGGTGTATTCCATTCACTGTGAAAGGGAACCCTAAGCCCACATTGCAGTGGTTCTATGAAGGGGCTATATTGAATGAGTCTGAATACATCTGTACTAAAATACATGTTATCAATCAAAGTGAATACCACGGCTGCCTACAGCTGGACAACCCTACCCATCTGAACAATGGTGCTTATACCTTACTAGCAAAGAATGAGTACGGAGAGGATGAAAAACTGATCAATGCTCACTTCATGTCAGAGCCTGGAGATGGTGAGTATAATTATTTTTTTATGTTAACAATTGCAAATTGTCAAGAATGTGTAGACAGTGCTCCTGGCCATCTTACCTATTTTGGAGGAAGCTTTTTATACACATGTTTTTTCTCTGAATGAACGTCTTCAAGATTAGTTGTAAAACAAGAATTTTTTTTAACATTTTCTTCTTGTTTATTGCTTTTCAAGGTAGGCCATGCCTAGTGCTCTTTAAATCCTCCCTTTGAGTAATCATCCTCAGTGCCAATTAAGGCTAGTAAAAGATTGCTGTTTCTGAAGTGTTTTCTTTAGCCTCAGTTCTGATCCTGGAAAGCACTGGGTACCAATTCAGTCACTCTGCAAGTTTTCTGTCTCTGTGTACAAGTGCAACTAGGCAGTGTATCCAAGGGCACAGGGGGTATGCCTATGTAGCATCTAGTGCATTGATGCAAAATCAGTAATACAGTCCAGTGAGTTGATGATAATATTTTGTGTAGGACACTAGAGGGAGCTGGACAGAAAACAAGTAACCCAGAGGCAGGATGGACCAGCTCTCAGATCCTCACAGGCATTTAGACATCCAATTCCCATTCATTTCGATGGAATTTGGGCATCTGCATGCCTAGGAATATCCGTGCTCAAAACTTATCTTCAAATGTATGCATCTTATGCTGCTCCAAAGGCTCCAGGTCAGAGCTCCTAAAGGCTATGTGAGCAGTCTCAAGGTGGACTAATTCATTGAACTTCAGGGACTACTGTAAGTACTTAATGTACATTGTGGTTTGATCTTTTCCCACATCTTCAAAACCATATTTGAAGTGACTGTAAGAATACGAAGGTGTACATGTAAGTGCATTGCTGTATGTGAAAAAAACTGAGTGGACCTTGAGTGGAAATATAGGTGTGGTTTTATGCAAATTGCAGAATCATATCTGAAAATATGACCATGTGTATACCTTTGGCTTTTAAACCATGGGATAGAAATAGCCTCCCTCTTTTTTGAAACAGCAATATGCAGTACTAATGTTATGTGATAGAAAAAATATGAATATTTAAATTCCCTCTCCTTTATTGTAGGCTACAGACAGTAAAAATATGGTCTGTATTTAACATTTGTTCCTATCAGCTCAGCCTGCTACAGGGAGAGAGATGGCAAGTCTTTTTCTTTCCCACCCTTAGAAAAAAAAGGTGAAGACCTGATATAATCGGGCTCCATTTTCTCCTGCTGTTCTTCGTAGCTCCTCTCTTCTTTTTTCTCTACAGTCCTTCCTTAAATAGACTCATTACAGAAACAGGTCATGGTTTCAGCTACTGGCATCCTTTAATACTACATCATAACAGTTCAGTAAAACAGTTCACCTCATTCTGTATGCAATGGAAGTTCTTTTACACTCTGATTATTTAATATGAATTTGGCTTAATTTTCTTAACAGAATAAGTTCCTCTAATACATTTATATGAATTTATGATTGTTTTATTTTAATGTTCCATTTTTCTTTTATGCTTGTCCCCTGTAAGCTGAAAATTTCCCAGTTGTGGCCTTTTAAATTAAAGGTATCCTCCCAATTATTTATTTGTTCCTTCCTTTTTATAAACATATGCATTATAAATCTCCAAGATAATCTATGTTGTGTTCAAACTGGACTACATAAAGACAGGATGTAAATGCATTAGAAATGCAGTCACCAAACCAATCTTAAAAATTAACAGCAGGGGAAATGACTTATCTAGTTAGCCTCCACAAGGTTGTTTTTATTAGTGGGGCTTTTTCCTGTAAGACTGATAGTACTGAGTTTAGAATATTCCACAACATTGTTGTCTCCTCCACTGAATCTGGCATAAAAGTAAATGTTAAAATCTAGCATCCTCTATGCATTGTATTTCTTTTTTTTTCTTTTTTTTCTTTTTTTCTTCTTTTTTACTGTTACTATTTAAAGCACTGCCAGGATCTCTCAGACCCCTAAAAGGCCTTTTCAGCACTGTCGTTACTGTGTAGTATCTCCTTTTGGCCCACATATCGTACAATGAAGCATAAAGATTAGGCCCATGCTCTGGTATTGTGTTCATTTCCATACCTTCATGACTAGATTAAATACGAGCTCTGATGTTTCATGGGGTATCCTGACTAAGCTTTGAACTGATTCTCTGGTTATTAAATCACTTACAGACAAATGCACTGAAGATAAAACCAAAAGTAAATTAAAAAAAAACCCTTCACCTATAAACTATATGTCTGTTTAAAATAAATACAGCAAAGTCTGAAGCATGTTGTATCATCAACAGCCTAATACTCTACTTTCAAAGTTGCATCAAGCATGATGAAGACAGGATTTGTGCTAAGATAATCTCAGCTTTCAGCATGCTACTGAACATTTTTCAAGGGATGGAAGATCGTAGAATCATAGAATGGTTTAGGTTGGAAAGGACCTTGAAGATCATCGAGTTCCAACCCCCCTGC
>NW_009647580.1:69803-71329 GCF_000708025.1 Charadrius vociferus
TTCTTATGTTGAGGACTCCAGAGCTGGATGCAGTACTCCAGGTGGGGTCTCATGAGAGTGGAGAAGAGGGGCAGAATCACCTCCCTTGACCTGCTGGCCACACTGCTTTTGATGCAGCCCAGGATGCTGTTGGCCTTCTGGGCTGTGATCACACATTGCTGGCACATGTTGAGCTTCTCGTCAATCAGCACACCCAGGTACTTCTCCTCAGGGCTGCTCTCCAGCCATTCCCCACCGAGCCTGTATTTGTGCTTGGGATTGCCCGGACCCAGATGTAGGACCTTGCACTTGGCCTTGTTGAACTGCATGAGGTTGGCTTGGGCCCACCTCTCCAGCCTGTCCATGTCCCTCTGAATGGCATCCCTCCCCTCCAGTGTGTCTACTGCGGACGGACCCAGACGCAGACCAATATGATCAATGCTGAAGCCACTTTATTAAAATACTTAAGCCATTATATACTTTTTACTACAACGTGGGCTAGCTCTGCGGCTTGTGCTCATTGGTTTCTAGACTTATACACACAAACTATTCTTGGTTAAATGCAGCTGTAACTTATTATCTACACTTTGTTACTATTTCTGCCAAGTCAGGCTTTTCATTAATACACATTCCGCATCTGTTGGGAAGTAGCACTAGTTTCAGTGTCAGCGCATGATTTCCTCCTTCGTGTTGACCTTCGGTACGTGTCCGTTGTTTTCCAAGAAGTTTCCCACAATTCCCCCTTTTTGTTTTTCAATTAAAAATGCCGAGTTTAACGTCTTCTGCAGGGCCTTTTGCAGACAAGAGTATAAACACAGAATAATTAATGCTGTAACAAAAATCACAATCAATATTATCAATGCTGTCTTAACAATTGCAGCTAACCATCTACCAATTCCCCAATCAGATAACAAATTGTTCAACCAATTTCATTCATTGTCTACTTGTAACTTTTTGAACCCTTCCTTTAACATTTGAATGCTTTTATGCACCGATTCTGACTGATCTGAAAGATTCATGCAACACCTACCTTCAAAATCGTCACACCTATGGCCTTGTGCTAGAAGCAAAAAGTCTATGGCTGCTCTATTCTGCAATGTAGCATGTCTAATAGAATTAGTATCTAATAATAACCCACTTAATGCTAATGTTGTCGCATTTGTTTGCTTTGCTAACTAACATCCTAACTTATTAAGCGTAGCTAAAGCTCTAGCTGCTGCCACGCCAGGTGCTAACCATGAGGCAAAAAGCATCTCGGTTCTACTCCAAAACTGCACATTATCATCACATTTTGACTCAAACGCATGAGTCATTTGCTTCTTGTTCCTGGACGACCATGTCTTCAGCCAGACCCTTCCATGGCCTGATCCACCTGGCTGGAATCCAGCGAGTACCTCTTTCTGTAACGATACAAACATACCCTCGGCCAATATATCGCAGTTCAGCGGTACCTTTCCACACTCCAGTTTCAAGGTTTTATACTGGACCAAAGTACCTTGGTTCTGTTCTTTATGTCCCGAGCCCAAAGCTTGACTGTGAATCACTGC
>NW_009647580.1:73575-100215 GCF_000708025.1 Charadrius vociferus
CCTTCACTATGCCCGTTTCTTTTGCCCATAAAAGCAATTTCTTTAAAATATCAGGGTCATACTTAAGTCCTCTCATAGAGAGAAAATGTTGCAAAAGCTTCATGATAGTTTGCTCTTCATAACTTAAATTATAACCCATGATAGCGCATGACCCAAAACATGTTCGGCTGCTGACCTTTTTTTTTTCTTCTTCTTTTTCTTTTTCTGTTCTTTTTCTGTGGCCACAATTCGTCTCTCAGCCGGTTTCTTCTTCTTCTTCTTCTTTAAATCGCAAGGCAACAATTTCAATAAGAAATTGCGCCGTGCCCCACGTTGGGCGCCATTTGGGGACGGACTCAGACGCAGACCAATATGATCAATGCTGAAGACCCTTTATTAAAATACTTACACCATCATATACCTTACTACAACGTGGGCTAGCTCTGCGGCTTGTGCTCATTGGTTTCTAGTCTTATACACACAAACTATTATTGGTTAAACACAGCTGTAACTTATTATCTACACTTTGTTACTGTTTCTGCCAAGTCAGTCTTTTAATTAATACACATTCTGCATCTGTTGGGGAGTAGCAGTAGTTTCAGTGTCAGCACTGTGATCTCCTCCTTCATGTTGACCTTCAGTACGTGTCTGTTGTTTTCCAAAAAGCTTCCCACAGATTCCAGTGAATGTCTTCTTGCTGAGGATAATTTCACTATTTGAGGCTACATTGCAGCAAACGCTAAGCAATAAACAGCTGTGTTTTATTCCAGAGGCTGTTTCCATAATTGATCCATAACAGCTAATGAGTGCTGGAGAGATTTTTACCAATAATAACTATTTTTAAGTAAAATCGTTCATCTACCAGCCTTCTACTCTAAAATTCAGCTGAAGGAATTCAAGTTATGTAATATCTTGTCACAGTATAATAATATGTTAGATATGCCTTAGGAGTAGCATCCTGCTGGTTTGGCATAATAACACATTGCATAAGTATTTTTGGGGGTTGAGTCTTTTGCTGCTGCTTTATTTTGGAAATGTCAACTTTATAAAGAATGAAGCAAGTAAACCAAATGTCGTTGAGGCAGTTTATAAAGATGAGTGAATAGGATATGTCTGTATTTTATTTGCACAACAACCTGTTCTAACAGGCACCAAAACAACAATTCTGTTCTTTGCATTAAAAATAATTGCATGTAAACATGCAAAATTATTGTGGTAAACTTTCATTTTAAGACAGATTCAACCAATGTTGTGATGATGTTTTTATGTAGGGAATATTACACAGAAATTTGGTGTTGGTCCAACTTCTTGATTTTTCCAACTTTATTTCAAGTGAAGTATTTAATTATATAAAAGGTATTTGAATGGAATAGGTAACTTCCTGGTTTATATGTCCCTAGCAGGAATTACAGGTTAAACCAATCTCATTATTTTATCTCATTTCTAGTAAACAGTAGTAAAAATGTTGCCACTATACTCAAGAGTAAAGGCCTAGGAAGTTTGGGGTTTTTTTCTTCAGATTATGAGAAGTAGGACTCATACAGAAGGTAAACTGGTTCTTTCATCTGCTGAATGTTTTATACTGGAAAACCTGAATCCATGAAGGTTTATGGACAAAAAACCCTGGTCAGAACTTGCTTGAGGACAGATAGTAGTACACACTTATTTCACTTCTTATTTATTTCTGCAGATTGACATGATCATTCTCAGGGAGTCTCTTAATCTATATCTCTTGGTACTAGAATATCTTCAAATGCATTTAAAAATGAACCTAATTATCTGCTGCCGTTTTGCAAATAGGTTGCAACTCATTTTATATTTTAGCACAGATTTTCATGCTGTTGAAATAAGCAGAAACAACTGTGTTCTGGTCATATTTCACAGTGGCTTTATGCCAGTGTAATGTCACTGGTATGGAATTACTGTATGGTACTATAAACAGAATTATGCTTTTTGAAGTTTGAGTCATCTTTAGAGATTTTAACTATTAATTTTATTACCAAACCACCAACAAAAAAGAGTAAATATACTATATAAGGCACACTATAAATACATTATAGACCAGGATGAACGGGATGTTGAAATATAACACAAGTATCTTTTGAAGCATGAATAGACTAATAGTATACTAACTTCAGCGTGTGTTATACTCACGTGTGCTTAGCCTTACATATGCACAGTAATTGGAAAAAGCTGCAAACTGGAACTAGTACAATTTAGAAAAATATATACTAGACAGGTATCCACTTAGCTTGTGTAAAGGCTGGCTTCTCTAGTTTCTTTGCATATGGGAAATATTATTCTTTCAATAAGAGTTCTGTCTGTGGATCAGGTGTGCAGCTGGCTTCTTGGGAACATCCTCTAATAGCATCCTCTAGCCTTTAGTTTGCCACAATGCTGCAGCTCTAAACCAGTTTGCTCTCTCAGTGATTTAACTGCAAAATTTTGACCAGGTAGAAGTCAGTTATTGTAACTCCCACTGAAGTCTGCTTCCACTTAATGTCAGGGAGAATTTTACCATTGATTTTCAACAAGAATAGTTACTGTTGCACATATTCCAGATATACATTAGCAGCAGAGAGCAGAATTTTGCCCATTTGATAAATATGCCTGCTTTTGCTAGAGCAAATGCCCTGTGTATTATCTGTTTCACATGAAGCAAAGCGTTAACATTTGGGATAGCTCTAAAATAATTGTAAATTATAGTACAATATATTGATGTTGCCTTGCATTTGTGTGGATACTGACCATTGCTATTTCAAATAACATGTAACCTCTTAAAAAAAATCCTAAAGAAACTCTTATTCTTCTAGCATTTGCAATCTATTTACAAAGGCTTTTTCTTTCTGTTTCTGTTGTGTTGTTTTTTTTTTTTTCTCTTCTCCATGCACAGGTAGTGGCCCAATTGTGGATCCAGATGTTTATGGTATATATTTGATTTTCTTTTTCTTTTCTTTTAATGGTAGAAATAAAGGAACTCAAACCACTAAAAGATGGAATGTAAGGCTCAGTTAAACTGAAATGGCACATATTATAACACAATTCTAAAAGGCACTTTGTATTGTTGGTTCTTTTCCTGACTTATTTAAGATATGATTTTGATTAATGATTAATCATTATTTAAGATAAATCAGGGCAATTTTTACTTACATGCTGCTTTTGATTCAGATTAGCATAAATCCACTGCTGCTGATGGTTAAAATCGGTACTGTAGGGTGACAACTGTCACTGTTGCTTTGTGCAACACTTTGTAGTCCGAAGTGTTTCCTTAATTATTCCAAATTCACAAATGCAGTTGGTGAGATGAATAAATAAGGCTAAAAAGTCTAGAAACTGTTATACTTAGGAAAACCACTGCATGGTTGATTGTGGAACCACCCAGGAATTAGCTCCTCCTAGAGACTGAGAATTTTCATTACTCCTTTTCAGACCCTTCAATCTGTATGCTTATCTATTTACCCCCAGTTTAGATTATGTTGGAAGCAAGATTTAAAGGTCTCCTTCCCCACCTCTCTCCTTCCTGCTGTTCTCCACTTTAAAACATATTTTTCAGACTCCTATGCTAATCATGATGCAAATTTGCACTGTGTAAAGGGTAAAGACAGCTGCAGAGGGTTTGATCCTGCAGCATGCTACACAATATCTATGTGTTTGTGAGTGGCTTGGATTCTGGTAAAGTCAGGGTGCTTGGATGATGCCCTACTGCTTTAACAAACTCAGGGGAGTGGCAAGGTGTTTCTCTATAAGTGTCAGGGCACTGCAGTTCTGGTGACTTTGTGGGGGCTGGTTGCCAAGGGTATTTTCGGTCTTGCCAGCCAGGGCCTGTCCCACTGCCCTCAATGAGGGAGTAGGGCAGGCTGTGGGGGCAGTCCCCAGCTAAGGGCATCAGGCACCTCTGTGGGGATGGGGCTCAGCTGTGGCCAGGATGGGCTGTCAGCCCCTGAGTGGGGATCAGGATCAGGACCAGTGAGTGTAACCAGGGTCAGATACAGCCCCAGGATGGAAGGGCAGGGCCATGGGGATGGGGACAGGCTGAGGTCAGGCCAAGATGTGAACATAAATGTTGGGCCTGGCTCAGCAGGACCCATGACATGGCAGGGCAGGGCTGTGGCAGAGCTAGAGGCAAACACTCCTATGGTGTTGCTGGGGTGGGGATTTATGGTCCTGTACTGACCTGAATCGAGGCTCCTGGGCACAGGGGTGGGGGAGGCCCCAGGGGAGGCTGGGCAGGACCAATAAGGGTTGTTAGTACTCTCAGGGCCCTGACAATGGACTGAACCTTCACAGAAGCGGTGGGTGTTTCTCCCCACCTGAATATATGCAGGAAGAAGATGGAATGCGACTAGGCAAAAATAAATTGGAACAGGGTATGAAGGGTGGTCTTTCACTTCAAAGGAGCCAAAACAGACTAGAGAGACTAATCATGAGATTTCAACCAAATAGAAAAATTCCAGACAAAGAGAGCGAGCTCCTAGGTGCCCCTGAGGAAAGGTTTGTGACAGATTTTCACAGCTGTTATTGGGCTGTTATTGGTCTCTGCAGTGCCTGTGCATTGCTTGAGTTCCCTTAGCCAGCAGGACATGGTTAGGAGCTCGTGTAGAATGGTTATGGCCTTCATTGCTGTGCCTTGTGTGGGTAAGCAGGGCTTGGCTGCATGGGGGCAGGGGACTCTAGCTTTGAATACCCTTCTGCATAGAGCAAAGCCCTTTGTAGTGGTAATTTCCAAATGTTTTCCATTACATGTTTTAAAAATACTATGGGAAACTGAAGAACCGATGAACTCACAAAAGTATGCATGATGTTATGTTTGTTAGGGGAATTCTATCCACATTGTACTTCATATGCTTGAAGCACAGAGTAATCAGTCCCTAATAACTAATCCCCACAGAATCCTGTGAAAAAGAGAAATAAGAGATGTTATCACAGTTTTGTATGAGAGGTAACTGAGAAAGAAAAATAAAGTGACTTGACCAAGGCTGAGCAGGAAATTAAATGCAAAGATGGCTTCTTTGGCCCCTAGTTCATGTTTTAATGCCATGCTGCTTTTTCTAATGTGGTCATGAAAAGGAGAGACAATATGCTCCATAAAACTGGACTCCCAGGGATATTTTGCAGAATGACTCCCTGGTACTTATGACAGTGCTCTTGTCTGGATGCCGGCTGCTTTACACTTTGTTTATAAAACAGCTGCAAAATGCTCCAGTGCTTTGGTTGTGATTTACTTCAGTTGGTATAGGAATATATGACTGCATAAGTTAGTAGACACCAGAGAATCTAGCCCTGAAACAACACAAGTCCCACATAGCATGAGTCAAGAGGCATGACCCTGTCTGTATCAGAATGTTACGTGCCTAATCAGAATTTCATAATCAAATGAACAAGAACTCATTTAATTCAGAATTGCCTGGGTTTTGCTGGATGACTGTTGTGCATGTTTTCCTTGCCTGGCTCACCCATTTCAAAAGGCTTTGAAAATTTGGCACTAATTCCAATGTAAATGGTTCACAGTTATACAGTGGGAAATGGCAATGCAACACTGATGTACTGAAGTGGCCTACTTTATCACTTGCCCTTTTTAATAATACTGCATTCAGAGGATTCATAGACCCAGACCTGAAATACTTCACATAGTTCTCATTACTCCTTCAGGGTATGGTTTCCAGTATCATAGTATAGAAATGAACATAAACAGAACTGCAAATAGCTTCAGCTTTTGCCCCCCACTATTTACAGGTAAAATTAAAAGCAAAAATATTCCCTCTTAAAAGTTTGTATTATGGAGACAGAACAGGGAAGAATGTTTGTTTCTATATGTTGCTATTATAAAGCTACTGTAAATAAAGGGTTGGTCAAAACTATCTTAGTGAAGACATTGCCAGAAAACTGTAAATGAAGCCCAATCTTATAGAGATACTTGTTATAAACTGGGTTATTCACTGGTCAAGAGTCTAGGTGCTGCCTGCTGATGAATAAAACTGAAATCTCCCGCTCTGCTGTGGCAAAACTTGTATTCACAGTAGTGGATGATCTGCACAGAACCTTGTCTCAGTGTCCAGGCTGTTTGTCCAAGTGGGGAATTCAGGTAGGATTTATTTTGCCTGGAGTAAGGATTGCTGCTCTTTTGCCTTTCACTACTATTTTAACCTTGCTGCATATAGCTATAGCTATATATATAGCTATATACATATGCATATAGCTATAGACATAGGGATGCAATGCTGAGTTGGAGAATGTAAATGACAAAAGGCCAGGAAATTAAATTTGGGTTCTCGTGAAAGCTCTGTAGACTAAATGCGTATTTTGTCTTGAAAAAATCCTATCCTTTGGCATGTATGGTGTTGAGCCAGAATAGACTTTGTGAATTGATTAGACAACCTGACTGGACCAACTGTAGCACTGGTGACAGAGGTAGCTGTATTGGTTCATAAACTAAAAAAATATGAAGCCTGCTGAGTGCTTTGCAGAAAAAGTGTGTTTGTGCATGCATGAAGATCAAAAGGCTGGTGCAGCTTGTTGTTAGTATTGCCAGCTGAGGTCTCCAAAACAGCTTTGGGAGCTAAAGAAGATAAAGGCTCTCCATCCCCTTGCCTGGTAGCAGCTCTGAGGTTGGAAGAGTTCCTGCCTCTGGTTTGTGAGCTATGCCTCTGAATTTTGCTTTTTCATATTCACAGTTACAATTTCATCTGCAGACTTATGGTACCGACTTTATTAAAAATATATAAAGAAATACACAATTAAATGCAAATTTAAATTAGTGATGAAGGCGCATTTGCAATAAATGCACTTATTGCCCTTGTTTCTTTTATTTATCTGTACACATTACAGTCATACACTTGAAACATTATGTATATTTCCAGATGCAATCATAAAAAATATTAAGTTTTTTATTTTAATGCATGTATCTCTCAATTCATACATGTACTATTTAATTCTTGCTATCTCATAATGTCCTGGTTTGAGGTAAAACAGAACCAATTTTGTTCAGTAACTTCACTTCTTAGCTGGGCCTCTCTAACTACTGAAATTAACAGCATATTGTACTGATGAATAATTTTGACAGAAAATCATGGACTGTATATATCTGTGTTTCATTTTTAAATAATGATAAATAATTAAGCCATATTCATTCTTTTGATGGAATTGTCCTGGATTCACCCCTGCAGACCTATGAGTAGCATTGTTTTGATAAATCAAATTTCTTCAGACCATCTCAGGCACCTAACTTTTTTAAAGTTTACCTGTATGACAATATAGCATGTTAGACTGTAACCTCTATGCACACAACAGCATTTTTCATTATTTTTTTAACTTAAGAAAACCAGCAATTTCAATATCAATAAACTAGCTAAAAGGTCATCTGCCAAGTTCTTCACAGATAAAATGTCCCCAAGCTAATTTCTAAGTCAGTCCTATATTTGACTGAATACAAGGCTAGAGAAGTTCATTGTAGAGGGCAGTCTTCAATTTTTTCATGGGAAGTCAGAAGCACATAAAAATAGCTTTATGGATGGAGTTCTTATTTAACTCTAGTTTTTCTAATAGAAATATATATTATGATGTGGATTCCTTCTCTATAAAGCTGAATAGAGACGCAGGTTCTTTTTTTAAGTCTGTTAGTCACAACACATTTGTTCAAAATTATCTGTTACAAGGATCCCTCCAAATGTATCAGGTACAATAGAAATAATGTATAATTTCCAAATTGCTCAGAATTCTGATAAGTGTTACTATCATTATGGCATTATAAAGCTGAAATAATAAAGACAACCCTTTCCCCTCCAAGGTTATGAAATTATAAAAGCACCGTTTTTTTTTCCTTTCCTAAGAGTATGAAACCACGCCTAATGATCTTGGAGACACCATGAATAATAGTAATCAAATCAGTTCTGCAGATGTTTCCAACAAAAAGAATGAAGATAGTATCACTGTAAGTATATACATTGTTTCCTGATCTGTAATCTTGGCAGATTTTTTTGACTATACAACTAATGAAACTGCAAAGATTCTAATGGGACCCTAAGCTACCAGAACACCAGAGCTATTACTATGTGGTCATCAAAATCAAGAGGAAAAAAAAATCAATGCACCCCCCTCTTCCCTCACCCCAATTTTGAGAGTGGATCACTTTTTATTTCAAGTAAAGTTGCTAATTTGTTTCATGCTTTTCTGAACAGCTAACTAATTTGTTAGCCCAAGACTTTGCTTCTAATTTTAGCCAAGGAGAGCAACTATTTTTTTTACAAAATAACAACATTCAAGGTAACTTAAAGACTGTTGCTTTAATTCCAGTCCCAAAGTCAGCAGCTTCTTACAAAGAGGACATGGTGTAATGAACTTCTGAATTCGAATTGTATGTTTTTAATGTGTGATTTCATGTAGCTTTTTAAGTTAATTTGTAGTGGATCTTAGTACAGGCAGCTGAATTGGTGGGTCTACTCCTTTGCTGTCTCACCTATCATTATGTTTAAAATTGAATGTTAGATGAATGTTAAATGTCATGAATTGTTGGAAACTGGTAGCAGGCAGCCAGTCTGGTTATTAGTGCTGCTTCCCTGCTGCAGGCATTGATGACTGCAAGGCAGCAGGCAGTGGAGAGTGTGTGCATTTGTGGTAGATTGTGAGTTAGGAAAGAATGGAAAAGGAGCCTATGAAGGCTAGATATTGTCTCAATACATCTGAAAGTGATGAGGGAGGAATCTGTTTTGTGCAGATGGGAGAAAGCCTACCCAGTGGCTCTCTAGTGCCAGTGGTTGGGGAGTGAAAAGTTATAAGAATAAGGGCAGTGAGAACGGTTCCTAAAACTTCAATTTTGTTCTGTTTCCATCTGTTAAATGCAGTGGGGGCATTAACTTTGACAGCCTCCAGTCCATCTCACATTGACAGTGGTTGCTTCATGGAGATATACTTTGCTAAAAAATCAGGAAGAGCCCAGATAGTCTTATCTTTTCTGATAACAGAATCGCAGAATAGCTGAGACTGGAAGGCACCTCTGGACATCATCTAATCCAACCCCCCCTGCTCAAAGCAGAGTCAGCTAAAGCAGGTTGTGCAGGACGGTATCCATTAAGGTTTGAATATCTCCAAGGATGGAGACTCCATAACCTTTCTGGGCAACCTGTGCCAGTGTTCGACCACCCTCACAGTAAAAAAGTGTTTTCTTATGTGCTTTTCTTATGCGTTTTTTTAAAACATGCCACTCTGCTGGAAGGGAAAGGGGTGATGTGCATTCCCTCCCACCTGCCTTGAATGTGTGGGATGTTGAGAAAGTGGTTCTCAGAGGTGTCTGAGTCTCTATTCTCTGCAGGATAGAAGTTACTTATTTCTGTACTCTTTGATCTGAGTGCAAAAGTTTCCTATTTGAAATTAATCTCTACTTAAATCATAGAATGGTTTGGGTTGGAAGGGACCTTTAAAGATCATCTAGTCTAACTCCCTGCAATGGGCAAGGACATCTTTCACTAGACCAGGTTGCTCCCCATCCAACCTGGCCTTGAACACTTCCAGGGATGAGGCATCTTCCCTGGGTAACCTGTTCCAGTGTCTCACCACCCTCACAGTAAAGAATTTCTACCTAATATCTAATCTGAATCTACCCAC
The DNA here is from genome assembly GCF_000708025.1 of Charadrius vociferus. Classification (NCBI taxonomy): domain Eukaryota; kingdom Metazoa; phylum Chordata; class Aves; order Charadriiformes; family Charadriidae; genus Charadrius; species Charadrius vociferus. Next base: position 83,152 of record NW_009647580.1, read on the forward strand.
TTTCAGTTTAAAACTGTTTACCCCTCATCCTATGACTACACTCCCTGATAAATAGTCCATGGTGTTTTAGCCCTCTGATCATTTTCGTGGCCCTCCTCTGGACTCACTCAAGCAGGTCCATGTCTTTCCTGTACTGGGGGCCCCAGAGCTGGATGCAGTACTCCAGGTTGGGTTTCATGAGAGTGGAGTAGAGGGGCAGAATCACTTCCCTCGACCTCCTGGCCATGCTTCTTTTTATGCAGCCCAGGATACAATTGGCTTTCTGGGCTGCAAGCGCACATCGCCAGCTCACGTCCAATTTTTCATCCAATGGTATCCCCAAGTCCTTCTCTTCATGGCTATTCTTAATCCATTCATCCCCCAGTCTGTGTTGATATTGGGGAGTGCCCTAACTCAGGAGCAGGACCTTGCACTTGGACTTGTTGAATTTCATGAGGTTGGGTTAATGGGTAAATCTGAATGTATGCTGAATATGTTTCAAGCTGGTTAATGAGAAAAAAAACAGATCTGTTTCTATCCTCTTTTTTAGGTGTATATTGTGGTGGGAAGTGCAGCACTGGTGTGCATTGGCTTAGTAATAATGCTCATTATTCTGAAGTTTGGAAGACACCCTAAGTTTCAGATGAAAGGTACGCAGGGTCATTTTTTATATCTCCTGTAATTGTTGTGGGTTGTACAAGCTTATACCATAGGTATCTACACCAAGAAGTCAAGATAACTATATAAAGTGCCACCACATTTTGTGTTTCATATATTCTTCAGGTAAGTAAGAGCACAGACAGATGTAGATCGGAACATATAATTTTGGTTTGAACGTTCTACTCTGTTTTTTCTTATCACAGATCCCATTTCTTTCTCTCCAACTGCACAGCCCCATGGGACACTTCCTAGTATAAAATATCACTTGACTCACTGTAGGGAAGTAGAAGATAAGAAATTAAATATATTCTGATAACAGTTTGATTACAAATATTTGGCAACAATCTATGCTGTATGCAAGAGATACTTCAGACAATATTATAAATGTCGCCTTGAGGTGATAGATTGTATTGAATCTGGCTGGGATGGAGTTAACTTTCCCTATACCAGCCCTCATAGTGCTGTGCTATGTATTTGTAGCTGGAAAGGTGTTGATAACACACCACTGTTTTGGCTACTGCTGAGCGGTGCTGGCACAGTATCAAGGCTGTCTCTCCAATCTCCCCCAAAGGCCAGTAGGCTAGGGGTGGGTAAGAGGATAGAGGGGACATAGACAGGACAGCTGACCCAAACTAGCCAAAGGGATATTCCATACCATATAATGTTGTGCTCAGCAATAAAAGCCAAGCGAAAGGAGGAGGAAGGATCAGCAGAGATGAAGTGTTACGAACTGACCGCAAATCACATCCCCCATCCCTTGAGGGCTGGGGAGGGAAGGCGTAGAAGATTCATGAGTGAAGTTGAGCCTGGGAAGAAAGGGGGCTGGGGGGCAAGTTGGTTTTAGTTTTGTTTTTATTTCTCACTATTATATTCTGCTATTAATTGGCAATAAATTAAATTAATCTTCCCCAATTTGAGTTGATAGAGTGGCTTTTTTGGGGCCTCGGCGGCAGCCCCTGTTAACCCACCACAGTTTGTTCTGGAGCTGGAGGAATTCAAGGTAGGGACTTTAATTGGGAGAGGCAACAGGCAAAACATGGACTGGACATTGCTAAAGAGCGGAATAACTGTGGGGAATTTTTGTTGTTTAATTGTGCTGTAAATTGTCCACTTTTGTCAGTGTTGTGATGATATTCTGATTTTGGTGTGGGAAATTCTTTTTGTTGATGCAAGTGAAGTTTCTGAAGATTGTGTGATAATGTATATTTTAATGAAAATTTTTAAATATGTGTTTCACAGAAGCCATCCTTGCAGCATTCTCCGCTACCAAAACTTTGCCCTTTAAACCCAATACTTTGATTCAATGGCAAGAGGGGAATGCGCATTTGCAGTGCATCCTGTCACACTGGTGCTTTCTCACGGATACATTTTCTTGAGCCTGTGTGTGTGTCTTGGGCAATGGCAGTTGGAAAGAGCGGCAAATGCTCCCGTCCCTGTGGAAGGGGAACTGTTAGCTGTTTGTTTATTTAATTAATTAATTAATTAATTTGCAGCCAGATGGAGGTACAGGTACCACAGAGGTACCTGTAGCAACTCCAGTATGGTTTTATTGTATTGATCTCATCAGTCTTTTCTAGAGATGCTGATGACATTGTATTTTAAAGAATTCAAGGTAGGGACTTTAATTGGGAGAGGCAACAGGCAAAACATGGACTGGACATTGCTAAAGAGCGGAATAACTGTGGGGAATTTTTGTTGTTTAATTGTGCTGTAAATTGTCCACTTTTGTCAGTGTTGTGATGATATTCTGATTTTGGTGTGGGAAATTCTTTTTGTTGATGCAAGTGAAGTTTCTGAAGATTGTGTGATAATGTATATTTTAATGAAAATTTTTAAATATGTGTTTCACAGAAGCCATCCTTGCAGCATTCTCCGCTACCAAAACTTTGCCCTTTAAACCCAATACTTTGATTCAATGGCAAGAGGGGAATGCGCATTTGCAGTGCATCCTGTCACACTGGTGCTTTCTCACGGATACATTTTCTTGAGCCTGTGTGTGTGTCTTGGGCAATGGCAGTTGGAAAGAGCGGCAAATGCTCCCGTCCCTGTGGAAGGGGAACTGTTAGCTGTTTGTTTATTTAATTAATTAATTAATTAATTTGCAGCCAGATGGAGGTACAGGTACCACAGAGGTACCTGTAGCAACTCCAGTATGGTTTTATTGTATTGATCTCATCAGTCTTTTCTAGAGATGCTGATGGAATTGTATTTTAAAAAAACCCAACAGCCACTCCCCCAACCCTAAAGAAAAAAGCCCGCCCCCTTCCTTGTTATCTTGTTGAGAGGCCCAGAAGGTGCTTTTCTGTGTGCTAAAGGAGATGAGCTTTTGATCTTCAGATGTGTAGTTGAGGATCTGTGGAGACAGTGGTAAGTTATTTTTGGTAGGTTCCTGTTAACCTTATGTCCTTCCTCTTACTCGTGCTTATGATATAGTACCACAGAATTTTTTTCCCCATAGTTGTATATTTTGATGATTCTGACTTGTTCTTGACAGTGCTCTTTTCAGAGATATCTACTGTATATTTGGTATTTGTATATTCTGTGTAGAAGAGAGCTCCTAGAACAGGTGAAATTTGAACAGAGTAGAAATGTAGATAGTAGATAGTACAGATTAGCTCACTAGGATGGTAACCTCCTTTTCTCTCACCTCCTTCTGATATGACACAGTCTTTGGTCTTTGGGGCAGCATTGAAAGAGGATAGGCATTGTGAAATGTCCTGAAAAACAACATGGAGCCTGTGGGATAGAGCTGGAGAGTTTTGGCCAAAGACTAGAAAAAACTGTCTAGAACTGAACAGCAGATCAGTGGAAATTTTCTTTGTGGCTGAGGCTTTCTGAATTGCATTTACAGACCTGAAAGAAATGAAGCTAAATGAGAGCAATGACAGGAACTGTCTGATGTTTGGGTTTTAAAGCTGAACGTTTGTTAGATTTTTCACAATTTATGTTAGAGATTTCAAGACAGTATTGTTAGAAGAACTAGGAAGTAAACTCTATCCTGAGGAAGAATGAACAAAACTGTATGTTGCATGGTAACATAATAAGTTACCTTCTGGATAGCTTCTTACATGGTGTTTGTTTTTCAATATCTTCAATTAGAACTTCGCTCACAAAAATAATGGTCTTGCATTATCAGTAAGTTTGACTTCAGTAGTTTTCTGTTGCGGAATTGGCCATCTAGATCATATTTGAGTAAGGATGCATTTTGGGGGAAATAACTAGCTGAAATTATGAGAAGGCAGCAACTGCATCTATGGACTTTATTTTTTCCTGTTAATTTGACCAGTGATGGTTAGCAAAAGCAGTAAAATGACTTCACTGTTTGGGTACACTCCTTCAAAAACTTATCACTTGCATGCTGTGCGTGGTAATGGTGAAATGTCACTGTGAGCTACAAATAACCCCTGAATGTTTCATCAGAAAGGAATGATGTTCAGTTGTGCCTGAAATGAACCTCAAACTTCTCCAAAGTTTACAGTCATGCGTGAGCTTTGCAGTATGGGTCTATCTATAAACTATCCATAATCCAAATCCCAGAAACACTTTCACAATTTATCACCATCAATACCATTGAATTTATTTTAATATTTAAAGACCTGAGATTAGAACACCATATTGATATGCAAAACTCAGACTGATAATAAAAGAATGCCTGCTCTGAAGAGCTGGCAACATAAGCATATAATGAGAAATAATGAATGAAGATAAACAACCCGGGATATTTCAGCACGAGGAAAATAAGGCAAAGGTGAAGAGAAATTTTTACAGTCGGTATTGGTCACATAATACATTTTAAATGTGTATCTTGGAAATTCTGGATAAAAAGATCAAACCAGCTACCTGTGAACTCTATGAGTGGTTTTCCATGGAGTTCAGTGAGAGTAAAATTAGCCTCAACTTAGCGTACAGACATCATTTTATAGTTGGTGCAGCTTAGTATATGCTCTTAGTAGGGAAGTGGGAGGGAATAAAATATCTAAAATGCCATGGGAAATATTTATAAAACGAGGTAAAACAAATCCTCCCCAAAATGTGAATGAATATTTTGCATTCATGGGAAGGAACTTCCTGAATTACATCGTGTAGAGATGCACAAAAGGCTGTGCTTAATTTTTCTGTTATCTTGTGAAAACACAATATGGTCACAGCAAACAACCTGCCATTAAACATCCCTCCACCCTTCCTCAAACAATAGTTTAGAGACCACACTTCTCTTGATGCAGCCCAGGATGCGGTTGTGAGATGGATGTCATGTGAAACAGTGTGAAATACCTTGCACAAGTCCAGGTAGATGACATCTGTTGCTCTTCCCTTATCCACCAATGCTGTAACGTCATCGTAGAAGGCGACCAAATTTTTCAGGCACGCTTTGCCCTCGGTGAAGCCATGTTGCCTGTCACCAATCGCCTCCTTATTTTCCATGTGCCTTAGCAGAGTTTCCAGGAGGATCTGCTCCATGATCTTGCCTGACACAGAGGTGAGACTGACCAGCCTACAGTTCCCCTGGTCTTCTTTTTTGCCCTTTTTAAAAATGGGGATTATGTTTCCCCTTTTCCAGTCAGTGGGAACTTCCCTGGACTGCCACGACTTCTCAAATATGATAGATAGCAGCTTGGCAACCTCATCCGCCAGTTCCCTCAGGACCGACGGATAAATCTCATCAGGTCCCATGGACTTGTGCACCTTCAGGTTCCTCAACTGGTCTTGAACCTGGTCTTCTCCTACAGTGGGTAGTTCCTCATCCTCTCCGTCCCTGTCTTTGCCTTCTGCAGTTTGGGTGTTATGGTTAGAGTCCTTGCTGGTGAAGACTGAGGCAAAAAAGTCATTGAGTACCTCAACCTTGTCCATGTCCTGTGTGACCAGGTCTCTCGTTTCCTTCCTGAGTGGGCCCACGTTTTCCCTAGTCTTCCTTTTGTCCCAGACATACCTATAGAAGCTTTTCTTGTTGCCCTTGACGTCCCTCAACGTCAACGATAGATTTAACTCTATCTGGGCTTTAGCTTTCCTAACCTGATCCCTGGCTGCTTGGACAATTTCTCTGTATTCCTCCCAGGCTACCTGTCCTTGCTTCCACCCTCTGTAGGCTCCCTTTTTGAGTTTGGGTTTGTCCAGGAGCTCCTTCTTTCATCCATGCAGGCCTCCTGGCGTTTTTGCCTGACTTCCTCTTTGTTGGGATGCAGCGCTCCCGAGCTTGGAGAAGGTGATCCTTGAATATTAACCAGCTTTCTTGGGCCCTTCTTCCCTCCAGGGATTTATCCCATGATACTCTACCAAGCAGATCCCTGAAGAGGCCAAAGTCTGCTTTCCTGAAGGCCAGGGTAGTGAGCTTACTGTGCGCCCTCCTCGCTGCCCTAAGGATCTTGAACTCTACCATCTCATGGTCCCTGCAGCCAAGGCTGCCCTTGAGCTTCACATTCCCCACCAGCCCCTCCTTGTTGGTGAGAACAAGGTCCAGCATGGCACCTCTCCTCGTTGGCTCCTCTATCACTTGGAGAAGGAAGTTATCGTCGACGCATTCCAGGAACCTCCTGGATTGCTTATGCCCTGCTGTGTTGTCCTTCCAACAGATATTGGAGTGGTTGAAGTCTCCCATGAGGACCAAGGCTTGCGAATGTAAGGCTGCTCCTATCTGTCTATAGAGGGCCTCATCGACTTGGTCTTCCTGGTCAGGTGGCCTGTAGCAGACCCCCAGTGTAACATCACCTGTCCGTGCCCTCCCTTTAATCTTGTCCCCCTGAAATTTGTTCAAGCCCATTGCACAAGCCTATTGGCTTCACTAAATTTTGTATCTTGTCCTGTGTGCCTGAAGTTCAATTCTGATCCTGCAAAAGTCAGTAAAAGTTTTCTCATTGGTTTTAAAGCAGTCAATTTCCTCTATGAAGTGTAATTAGGGATTTTGATTCTGTGTCTTCATATGCTCAAACCACATCTCTTTTTAATCTACTGGGAGGAGTTGTAGGCATGTGTTTCTATGGTGATATAGCTTCCATTCTAGGGACAAAGCACTGCTCTTAGAAAACACATTTGTTTGCAAGCAGAAATAAAAACAAACAAAAAAAGAAAACTAGCTCAATTATCTGGGTACAGCAACCCAGCTGGTTCTGGGTTTTTTAGCCGGCTCTGAACTCAGCTATTCTTTCTTGGGACCTGACTTGGCACTGCATTTTGCTGTGTTGATGACCACTCTGAGTTTGGGAATTGGGACTTATGAGCCTCTGGTTTAGCTAGGGAATGCTTATTATCTTGGTGACCATTTCTGACAAGAGCCATCTCATAGGCCCCACTGGTTTTGTTCTTGTTGACCAGTGTTCACCATCACAACTAAGGGGTATGTAGGTGAACTCTCAGAAGTGCCTGGAACTCAGTACCTTAAGTAATCGCTTTGCATTATAGGGGATAATCTCTATAGTATTTATTCAACCTTGCAGAAAATATAATCAAGCGACTAACATTTTTGCATATTTTTCCAATACCTCTGTCTCATTATGATCCCAGAACTCCCCTATGGTAGGAGGTAACGTATATCCAGGGTCTTTCGTGTAACAAAATGAACGATGTACAAAGTCTGGGATTATTCCGAGGGGTGCATTTTGTATTCACATTCATCCTTGCCTAGAGGTCTTTAAATGGCATGTAGTCAATTTTTTTCCCCAGAAATCCTGTGTATTGGGTTTATACGACAAAGTCTTGGAGGGGGTGGGGGTGGGCTGCAGGGGCAGCCTTCCAGGTGTGAGAAGAGACATTGGGCTGCCCCATGCTAGACACAGCCAGTTCCAGATGGCTTGGCAGTGGACCCACTGTAGGCCACAGCCAAGCCAATCAGTGAAGCTGGTGGCGCCTCTATGAAAAAGTATTTCAGAAAGGGAAAAAACACTGCACAGCAGTGAGGAATGACGAAAAGAAAGTGTGAGAAACAACCCTGCAGACACCAAGGTCAGAGAAGAAGAAGGGAGAGGAGGTGCTCCAGGCGCCAGAGCAGATATTCCCCCACAGCCTGTGGAAGGTCTGGAAGAGAACAAGGTGAAGTAGGCTTTTTTCTGCAGCTTGTGGAGAGGACCACAGTGGAGCAAGAATTCCCTGCAGCCCTTGGCTGACCCCATGCTAGAGCAGGTGGATATGCCCTGAAGGAACTGCAGCCCATGGAGAGGAGCCCATAAAGGAGCAGGTTTTCTAGCAGGAACTGCAGACTGTGGAGAAACCACACTGGAGCAGATTTTTTTTCCTGAAGGACTGCAGCTCATGGAGAGGGCCCATGCTGGAGCAGGGGAAAAGTGTGAGGAGGAAGGAGCAGCAGAGATGAACTATTATGAACTGACCACAACCCCCCATTCCTCCTGTTACTGTTGCATTAAAGGGCAAAGTAATTTGGCAGAAAATAAACCCCCTTGCGTTCCAGCCTGTCCTCAGATATCAGAGGGGCTGGGGGTGGCTAGGCTTAGATTCTGAGTGATGCCCAATGCAGCATTAGAAGTCTGGTTGTATTCAATATCTATATTGAACTATCACGATTACAGATGCACTAATAACACCATACACAATTTGATCTAGTGGCGTTCCATGAACTAGCATGGACAAACTGAAGGAGTTTGGTCGCGTTCACTAAGAACTCTCATGGCTAGATTAATGAAAAGTGTACTTTACTGAAGCAACAGATGCACAAGATCTTTTGGATTGCTGGTGATAGTTACTGTCTGCAAAGCACGTGCAAATACTAAGGATGTTAGTAATACAGCCTGGCTACAAACATGTTAAGTCATAAAGCAACTCTATAGAGATTTCTAAGTTTCCTGGGGAAGCACTTGGTATAGCCAAGTATTCGAATCTTACCCACAAGCATCCTTATGGGGGAAAGAGAGGCTCAGCCCATCGACTGATCCCAGAAGCCAGGGGTGGTCAGCAATGGTTTCTTCCTGACCGTGGTGGTATCCTCCCTGACCGTGATGGTATCTTCCCCTGACATCCCTCCTCTCTTAAGTTATTTTTATACTATTTTTTACCTTTCAGGTGGAGCTTGAGGGACTCTAGTCCTACATACTTTTGTTATGATTGGTGTAAAATTTTCTCACTTCGCTTTTACAGAATCACAGAATCTCCTAGATTGGAAAAGACCTGCAAGATCATCTAGTCCAATCATTAACATAACACTGACAAGCCCACCACTAAACCATGTCCCTAAGCACTATATCTACATGACCCTTAAATACTTCCAGGGATGGGGACTCCACCACTGCCCTGGGTAACACGTTCCAATGCCTGATGACCCTTTCAGTAAAGAAATTCTTCCTAATGTCCAATCTAAACTTCCCTTGGTGCAACTTGAAGCCATTTCCTCTTGTTCTATCCCCTGTTACTTGACAGAACAGGTCGACTCCCACCTCTCTGCAACCACCTTTCAAATAGTTGTAGAGAGCGATAAGGTCTCCCCTGAGCCTCCCTTTCTCCAGGCTAAACAACCTCAGTTCCCTCAGCGGCTCCTCATAAGACATGTGCTCCAGACCCCTCACCAGTTTCGTTGCCCTAAGATATAGACTATGAAAAATTCAGAGCGCAGGCTCCGTGAGGAATGAGCGCATCTTGGAGGTGGGTGACTTTTGGGATGGAGGTGTGTTTTGGTATTATGATGACGTTATAATGAGCAAAGTTCACCCAAAGGATAGCATTTTGTCAAAAAATGACAGAACGTTGGCTCAGGGTAGCAATTGGGCAGCTTATCAGTTCCACAAGACCTTCAAGGGTTCCATAAGACTTTCAAGTTCCCATTTTATCACAGAGTTTGGCTGTGGTGTCTCCACTCCGCTCCATCCTCCGCACCATTTTTCTCTTAGAATTAGCACACCAGACTCCCCAAATGCCACTAACATTTAAGGTTGCCTCGGGAACCTTTGTGAAATGTATCCTTTGCACACCAGCTGTACTCTGTCCCTGAAAGTTTCATCGATGCTGTACTTTTCTTCAAAATGTGAATATAACTTAATTTCTAAGTCACCTCCAGCAATTATCCCACACCACGTCTTCGCGATGCCAATAAGATCATAGCCCCGCAGGCATGCATGTGTCTAACTCCTCTTGTTTATTTCCCATGCTACGTGCATTTGCATAGAGGCATTTAAGTTGGGCTCCCAATTAATCTAGCTCCCTGGCTGGAGTGGCTAGTTTTCCTTTATGCACTCCAGGTGCTCTCCTGCTGACCTGTGACCCCTCTGCAGGTTCTGAGCATCTGTTACTGGTATTGGCATCATATCATTAGGAGTGGGATGAATTGAGGTTCCCCTCCACCGGAAACTCTAGTTTAAAGCCCTCTTCACAAGCTTGGCAAGCCTCTGACCAAAGATCCTCTTCCCCTTCTCTGACAAGTGGACCCCATCAAGCCCCAGTAGACCAGGTTTCTCAAATCAAGTCCCATGGTCTAATTAGACAAAGCCCTGGCTGTGGCACCAGTCCTGTAGCCATTTATTGATTTGCCATATTTCCTGGCCCTATCAACCCCCTTCCCTTTGACTGGGAGGACTGATGGAAAAGCTACCTGTGCCCCAGAGTTCCTGACCGCTGCTCCTAGGGCTGTATAACCTTTCTTGATAGTCTTCAGGCTGCTCCCCGCTGCATCACTGGTGCCCACATGAAACAACAGCAGCGGATAATAGTCAGAGGACTGTACAAGGCTTGGTAGTCTCTTGGTGACATCCCTGATATGAGCCCCCAGTAAGCAGCACATCTACCTAGAGAGTGCATGAGGTCAGCAAATGGGTGCCTCCGTACCTCTCAGAAGAGAGTCACCTCCTACTTTTAGCCGTCACCTTTTCCTAGTTGGACTGGTTGTTAAATGGGTAGCAGATCAGGCTGCCTTAGCTCCAGTGCCTCTCCTGATGCAGTGAGTCTTCCCTCTTCACTCTGCAGAGTGGTGAAGTGGTTCTACAAGGGCACCTCAGTTTTTTTGGGGAAGTCTCTTCCTCCTGCTGGTCCTTGCTGTCGCAAGCTTCCATTCTTCCATGTTACTGGCCCTCCTCCCTTCTGTGTGTGCCAGTGTGTGGGGTTTTGGCTCTTTGGCTGTGGGTCCACTGCAAACTGTGCTTGGAACTAGCTATCTATCTCCTTCTCAGCCTCCCTGATGCTACACAGCCTCCTCACCACCTCCTGCAGCTCAGCCACCTGATGCAGGAGGTCCTCCACTTGGGCACAACTTTTGCAGGCAGGTGTGCCACCTATCCCTTCCCCAGGAGAAAGGTCTAAGCACCTCCTGCAGTCTGAGGTCTGCACTGCAGCCTCTCCCTTCACAACCTCATACCAGGAAATAAAACAAAAGAAAACAAAACAAATCAGAAGAAGGAAAACCAGATTAAGATATTAAATGATCATTGTTGGCAGGTTAGGGGACTGTTAACCCAAAATATTTTTGGCCTCTGAAATGCTGAGTAGACAGGTCAAATTTTACCATGTCTTGATCTTAACTCATTTTACACTGAGAAGAGATTGATAGGATCCTTTACTAAAGTACATATAATTCTATTTGACCCCCTTCCTAGTTATATGAACTTGTAGATCAATGAACCAAACCATTAAATAGATTGAATGCTGCATGCATTAACTAATGTTAATGGCTCCAATTTTATTAAGCCCATTTGGAAATCTCATACAGGTGGCAGCCTCCATTAAATGATAAACTCTGTATTCATTAGAATAAATACTAGTGATAGTGGAAAATAAATCTTTTTTAAATACTTCAATTACTGAAGAATTATAAATAAGAGCATAAATTCTAAGTTTGGATTTACTCTAATTAGTCCTCAGGTTACAGGATAGATTGTTTAACCTCTTCTGGTCTTAATTTCTCCAATTACTAAATAAAGTCAGTCATCGGAAAATCTGATCTGGAAAGGATCAATGTGAAATACAGACCCAAAATATTCTCGGAATTCCTGGCCTCTTAATGAGTCAGAGTGTGTCCAAGTCTCTGCGTTTAACTCTTAGGTTTTCATTTGTTTGTCTTCTATCCGTGCTTGTACCTTTAGGTTAAAAATAACATTTATTTTTATCATTAGAGTTTTAAAAATAAATGTGAGGTGACATTTTGTCCTCATTTTGCTGCAGCATTAGCCAGCACTGCTCTTTGAAGCAGTGGTTCAAGCAACTAAAGCCAGAAAGGAATTATTTAATTTAATTTTCTACTTGAAATTAGAAACCAACAAAATTGATAAGAATATCTTTTTAGGTAATGCAACTACATCTTTATTTTCTTTTCTTTCCTCCTTTTTACTCAGCAGTTTGAGCTTTCTCCATATAAAACACTGTTCATTTGAAAGGACTAGAGACACATGTCATGGTATACTTGATTGCCTCCAAATTGGAAAAAGTAAAAATGCAAGCTGATTTTTGTTTCTGAATACTCTGTTTGGATCAAAGCCCCAAGTAACACTCTGCTTAGGATAAACCATATGTACTTGGTGAAGAAAAAAAAGCAGAATGAGGGTAACATCTTTGGAACTTTTAATTGCTCAACATTTATTTTGTTTGTTTGTGCTGATGACCATTTTTCTTCCTGAATGACTTGGGTGGAGGCTCATAGGGGATATGGCCTGTGAGAAGGGGTGTGATGGAGACTGGGACTGGCAGAAATTGAGCCCATGGATATTTGACTATCCCCATACCAGTGATGCTTCCAAATCTGGCAATGAAATGCATTACGTGTTATCATGCCATTAACTAACCAGATCTATGCTAGTTGAAAGAGGAAAAAATGGCTTCTTCACATATAAGAAGAATGATATTTATGATAGACTCATCTTTCAGAATGAGTTCAGTATGTAGAAATATATGGGGGTTTTGCTCTTATGCTTTTCTTTTTGTGAACCATGTGATTATTAAAAGTAATACAATGAATAGGAAGGCTGAAAGAAATAGGTCTCAGGCATTTTATCCAGCTCCTAATGAGAATAAAACCTTAGGAAGTTACAGATCATCTAGTATGTGACATACAGAACTGCGAAGCTCATGAGATAGTCAGCTGTGATACTTCCAGAAAGCCAATTGTCATATTTTAAAAAACCAAAAACCTCACTGTTGGCTCAGCTGGATCCATATTAATAACACAGTTCATTTTACAATTTACATAGCACGTTCTCCTTGCATCTGAGAGAGAGAAATACATAATGTTCCCTTAGAGGATGAATGAAGTTTTGTCATTCCTTGTACAGGGAAGATGGATAGCTTTTTCTCGTCCACTTTTATTTTAAGATTTTTATTTTTATTCTTCTGCAAGCGTGAATGGCAGCTTACATAACAGTAGTGTTTGTATTTTTTAAAAAAACCCTAATATTAAACTCAGAATCTAGTGCCCTGGCAGCAACTCGAGCCAAAATCAGGTTTTTCCTCAACTCGCCTAACTGACTCCTTTTGAACTCTGAGAAGCCAATTGAGACTTTGGTTGTTAAAGACATGTCAAATCATTTTCTAACTACCCACTCCCCATAATATTTTGGTTATATTAGCTCAATTACTCCAAATAGTCAGAGAGCTAGTATACAAAGTAAGTCCAGATTGCCTGCTGCTTAATGGGTTTCTAGCTTTTTTTATTTATTTTTCTAAAGTATTTATTTTTTCTAAAGTATTCCTATTCAGTTTCTGCATCTTTACGATTCAGTCTTTTTTTTTTTTTTTTTTTTGCTGTTTTGCCTTTCTCCTGTAAGAACCTTCCCCCTGCCTAATTTTTCTGTATTTCTGTGTCCTTTTGTTTTCCACATCCTTTACCTGGTTGCTTTCTATGTTTCAGTGGAAAAAGTCAATACCCTATTTATTTACTTTTTTATTTCTGTAAATAATAACTAGTGGTTACTTCTGTGTAGGTTATACATCAAACCAAAAGATGCTGATATGAATAGAAATGAATTGGGGTTTTTTGTTTTGTTTTTTCTACACCAAGAAGTTTCCACCAAGTTCATTTCAGTCTCCACAGAATGCTTCATTAAACCCACACATAAGAAAAGCAAAAGAAATTTTAAAAGCCAGATGCATAAAATTGGAGGAATATGCCTGTTTTTTAGACAACAGTGCTTGGGGCACTCAATAGGAAATCAAACTGGTCTCTTACATCTTGGATACACATCCTAGCCACTGGACATTTAGTACAAGTGCAGCAACTCTTCTGTCTTTGTAAATTCGGCCTCAAAGATAGGTTTCCACTGGAAAGCATTCATTGAATTTGACACGAAATTTGCAGAATTTGAAGAAGAGTTTACCTACAATTATAGAAACTAGCAAGTTGCCAAAAAAAAAGTTGTTCCAGTTATACTGATCCTGGCTGGGAAAAAGTAAGTTATTGGTAGGTGGAATGCTCTGTCACTTTTGGTTCTATGCTATAGTTGAATAGATGCAATAAGATTTTTTTTTTGTGCCAATGAACACTTTAATATGCGATTAAAGATGTATTTATTGTGATTAATTCTCATGCCTTTAATAGGACTTGCAGGACTCCCTTGTGGACTTGTCGACTCTTACGGACTACTCAGGTCCTAGATCTGATTCTCTTTCCATACTGGTTTTAGACATTGCTTTTGGCTACTAAAGTAACTAATATGCATGCTGATGTAACTAAGAATATAAGCAGAGCTATTGTCTACCTGTGTTTTGCATAGTGCTGTACACTTAATAGAAGTTCATCAGTTAAAAAAAAACGTTAAAACCAGTTAAAAATTCAGAAGTGACTTTAAACACAACATTCTGGTTTCACTGTGATTGCACCAGACCAGGTAAGGAACAAACTCAAAGGCCAGAAAGCTTTCCTTGCAATGATTTGTCTCAGTGTTAAGTGCAGCGTAAATTTGTATATTTGTGTAAATATATATAGATGTCCTTTGAATTACTCTTCAAAAATGTATACAGTCTTACAGATTTAAGAAAACAAAAATCCATAGAAAGGGTCTGAAAGGCCTAGCAAATCTGAAGGGAAGGTAGCAACCAAGCAGTAGCTTTAAATGCTAGACTATCAAAACCATGATGATAATTCTCTAACCCCTAACTTCCAAACATCCTTCAGAAGATTACCTAGGAGACAATAATTAACCACATCCACTTAGTAAAAATATGGCATAAAGGTCTGGAAAAGCCTATCACCTTTGCACAACATGTAGAAACAGATCCTTGATCTTCCTCAAACTCTGTTTGCAACATGTCTAGGCAGTCATGAAGGTCAACATACTTTACAAGTGTGCATTTTTCTTAACATTACAGTAGACTTTTAGGGCTGTGTTGTTAGTATTCTGTGTGATGATCTGGATTTTCAGTGGTACGGTTTTGAATTCTCCTGTCGAGAATTTCATGGACCCACAGTATGGCAAAGGTGTATTAATTCAATTTAAGATATTTTATAAAGCAGTAGAACTAGCAAGAGCACCAATTCCAACAATAACTTAGTAATCCTTACAAGTTATTAAGATACTCATTACTACATGTGGCTATAACCTTAGAAGACTCATCTTGTAAATATCAGTCTATCCTAGAGCCTTCCTCTCCAGTTAAAACAGTCCCTGTTGCAGAAGCCTAGCTGTTCTGAAATGCTATACATTTGTACTGTTGTTATATTTTTGTCTATGTATTAATAAAGTCTTGTTGGTTTTGTTGGTATCTTAAAATGAATCTTATCAATTGTTTCGTAGAAAAGGAATTTTGCCCACACCCTTTTGGAAATGTGCAGTGGCTCAAAGCTAGTACATTCCTGAATATGCCATTACCCATTTGCAATGTGGAAGTACTAGGAGTGCCTCAAGGTTTAAAACGAGTAAAAAAATGCAATGTAAAGGAATTAGTCACTGTTACTTAATTACTAACACTCAAATTCAACTTCTCTTGAAACTGGTAGCAGAACTCCCATTTACTTAAGGCATATAGAGATTTTGCCTAGAATGGAATGGAATGGAATGGAATGGAATGGAATAGTTTAGTTGGAAGGGACCTACAACGATTATCTAGTCCAACTGCCTGACCACTTCAGGGCTGACCAAAACAGTTAAAGCATGTTATTAAGGGCATTGTCCAAATGCCTCTAAAACACTGACAGGCATGGGGCATTGACCACCTCTCTAGGAAGCCTGTTCCAGTGTTTGACCACCCTCTTGGTAAAGAAGTGTTTCCTTATGTCAAGTCTGAACCTCCCCTGGCGCAGCTTTGAACCATTCCCACGCGTCCTGTCACTGGATACCAGGGAGAGGAGATCAGCACTTTCATCTCCACTTCCCCTCCTCAGGAAGCTGTAGAGAACAACGAG
The DNA here is from genome assembly GCF_000708025.1 of Charadrius vociferus. Lineage (NCBI taxonomy): Eukaryota > Metazoa > Chordata > Aves > Charadriiformes > Charadriidae > Charadrius > Charadrius vociferus. The sequence continues at coordinate 99,044 of NW_009647580.1, forward strand.
GTCGCCCCTCAGTCGTCTCCTTTTCTCCAAACTAGACAAGCCCAAAGTCCTTAGCTGCTCCTCATAGGACGTTCCTTCCAGCCCTTTCTCCAGCTTTGTTGCCCTCCTCTGGACGCATTCGAGTACCTTAATATCCTTCTTAAATTGTGGGGCCCAGAACTGCACACAATACTCAAGGTGAGGCTGCACCAACGCTAAATACAGCGTGAAAATCACCTCTTTTGACTGGCTGGTTATATTGTGTTTGATGCAACACAGAATGCGGTTTGCCCTCTTGGCTGCTAGGGCACACTGTTGTCTCCTATTGAGCCTGCTGTCAACCAGCATCCATCCCCAGATCCCTTTTGGAAGGGCTGCTCTCCAGCCACTCCTCTCCCAGTCCATACTTGTGTCCGGTGTTACTCCGTCCCAGGTGCAGAATCAGGCATTTGTTCTTATTAAATTTCATGCCATTGATGATTGCCCAATGCTCCAATTTATCTAGTTCCCTCTGCAAGGCTTCTCGGCCCTTGAGAGAAGCACCTCCCAGTTTGGTATCATCAGCAAATTGCTAATGCAAATTGCATTCAACTCCTGCATCCAGATCACTGATTAAAATATTGAACAGAACTGGCCCTAGAATTGAGCCCTGAGGAACACCGCTGGTGACCAGTTGCCAACCAGATGTAGCCCCATACACTATAACGCTTTGAGCTCTGCCCTTCAGCCAGTCCTTCACCCAGCGCACCATGAACCTGCTCATCTCACAGTTGGACAGACGGATGCTGTGAGGGACAGTATCAAAAGCCTTCCTAAAATACAGAAAAACTACATCCACCGCCTTCCCTTCATCCACTAGGTGGGTGACCTTATTGTAGAAGGATATCAAATTAGTTAGACAGGACTTTCTCTTTGTGAACCCACGTTGACTGTGCCTGGTGATTGCATTGTCCTTTAAATATCTTTCAGTAGCACCCAGTATGATCTTCTCCATAGTTTTTCCAGGTTAGACTAACAGGTCTGTAGTTTCCTGGGTCTTCTCTCACACCCTTCTTATAAATTGGTATAACATTGGCTAGCTTCCAGTCATCAGGGACCTCCCCAGACTCCCAAGACCCTTGGTAGATGATTGAGAGGGGTCCTGCTGTAACATCTGCTAGCTCCTTCAGTACTCTGAGATGAATCCCATCAGG
>NW_009647580.1:100310-108382 GCF_000708025.1 Charadrius vociferus
GGACTGGGCAGCCCAAGATCTATCAATATTATTAAAGACTGAGGCAAAAAAAAAAAGTATGGACTACCTCTGCTTTTCCTTCATTCCTATTTGTCAGGTGACCATCTTCAACAAATATCCGTCCAGTGTTTTCCTTGGACCTCCTCTTGCTATTAACATACTAAAAAAGCCTTTCTTGTTTTCTGACACAACACTGGCCAGTTTCAACTCTAGTTGAGCTTTGGCCTTTCATGTCTTCTCCCTCCGTATAAGAACCACAGCTTTGTAATCTTCCTGCAAAGCCTGACCTTGCTTCCAGAGATCATACAATTTCTTTTTCCTCCTGAGTTCCAAGAGGAGCTCCCTGTTCAGCCAAGCTGGTCTTCTGCCCCGCTTGCTTGACTTATGACACAATAGGATTGTTTGTGCCTGTGCTTTTAAAAGGTGGTTCTCAAAACTGACCAGCACTCAATGGACCCCTAAGCCCTCAAAAGCTAATTCCCAGGGGACACTGCTAAGTAGCTCCCTGAGTAGCTTAAAGTTTGCTCTCTTAAAATCCAGGGTAGCAACTCTGCTGACCTTTTTTCTCATTGCACTGAAAATTTTAAACTCAACCATTTTGTGATCACTGTGGCTAAGACAGCCACCTATCCCCCATGAGTCCTTCTCTATTCACAAACAAGAAGTCTAGGAAGGCACCTTTCCTAGTTGACTCACTGAATACTTGCGACAAGAAGTTATCATCTTCCACAAACTTCAGGAATTTCCCAGACTTGCTCATCACAGCAGTATGATATTCCCAGTTGATGTCTGGGAAGTTGAAATCTCCCATAAGGACAAGGGCTACCGATCCAGAGATTTCTCCTAATTGCCTATAGAATAACTCATCAGTGCTATCATCCTGGCTGGGCAATTGGTAGTAGATACCCACTATGACATCTGCTTTGTTTTCCATCCCCCTAATCCTCACCCAGAGGCTCGCAACCACATCATCCCTAACTGTAAGGGCTGTACAATTAAACCTCTCCCCTACATACAGAGTTCAACTCCTGCACCTCGCCTGCCCTTCCTATCCTTCCTGAACAGCCTGTAGCCCTCCATCCCAGCACTCCAATCATGGGACTCATTCCACCATATATGCCTGCAAGGGAGCTCCAGGTCATCCTGTTTGTTTCTCATACCGCGTGCATTGGTGTACAAGCATTTCAGATGTGCTCCTAAGCCCTCAGTGCTCCCAGGAGCAGTGTAAATGTTCCCATTAGTGTTTTGTTTGGAGAACTCTAGAAGTATATTCAAATCTGGTTCTGCAACAGCAGGGCGAAGCCAATCCCTGATGCAGCTATAAAACTCAAGAAAGTCCAGAAATAAGCTATCGCACTCTTTTCTATTGCCTTGTCCTTACTGTCTCTTTAAAATGACATTGAGAAGAAACTATGTTACATTGTTTCCTCTGACAATTTTTTTCTGTTTGAAAATAATTGGAAAGATACTGTTTTTTATAAATAACATAAAGGGCAACAAGAAAAGCTTCTATAGGTATGTCGGTGAAAAAAGGAAGACTAGGGAAAATGTGGGCCCTCTCTGGAAGGAAACGGGAGACCTGGTCACACAGGACATGGACAAGGCTGAGGTACTCAACAACTTTTTTCCTTCGGTCTTCACCAGCAAGTGCTCTAGCCACACCGCCCAAGTTGCAGAAGGCAAAGGCAGGGACCAAAAGAATGAGAAACCGCCCACTGTCGGAGAAGACCAGGTTCAAGACCAGCTGAGGAACCTGAAGGCGCACAAGTCCATGGGACCTGATGAGATTCATCCGTGGGATGAAGTTGCTAAGCCACTATCCATCATATTTGAGAAATCATGAAAGACCCAGGGAACTATGGGCCAGTCAGTCTCACCTCTGTGCCCAGCAAGATCATGGAGCAGATCCTCCTGGAAACCATGCTAAGGCACATGGAAAATAAGGAGGTGATTGGTGACAGCCAACATGGCTTCACCGAGGGCAAAGCTTGCCTGACAAATTTAGTGGCCTTCTATGACGGTGTTACAGCGTTGTTGAATAAGGGAAGAGCAACAGATGTCATCTACCTGGATTTGTGCAAAGCATTTGACACTGTCCCGCATGACATCCTTGTCTGTAAATTGAAGAGACATGGATTTGACAGATGGACCAGTCAGTGGATAAGGAACTGGCTGGATGGTTGCACTCAAAGAGTTGTGGTCAATGGCTCAATGTCCAAGTGGCGACCAGTGATGACTGGTGTTCCTCAGGGGTCGGTGCTGGGACCTGTGCTGTTTAATATCTTTGTCAGCAACATGGACAGTGGGATTGAGTGCACCCTCAGCAAGTTTGCCAATGACACCAAGCTGTGTGGTGTGGTCGACACGCTGGAGGGGAGGGATGCCATCCAGAGGGACCTGGACAGGCTGGAGAGGTGGGCCTGTGTGAACCTCATGAAGATCAACAAGGCCAAGTGCAAGGTTCTGCACGTGGGTTGGGGCAATCCCAAGCACAAATACAGACTGGGCAGAAAATGGATTGAGAGCAGCCCTGAGGAGAAGGACTTGGGGGCATTGGTTGATGAGAAGGTCAACATGAGACAGCAATGTGCACTCGCAGCCCAGAAAGCCAAAGAGGGTAGCTTTAGATTAGATATTAGGAAGAAATTGTTTAATCTGAGAGTGTTGAGAAAGTGGAACGGGTTTCCCAGGGAAGTTGTGGATGCTCCATCCCTGGAAGTGTTCAAGGCCAGGTTGGATGGGGCTTTGAGCAACCTAGTCTAGTGGAAGGGGTACCTGCCCATGGAGGGGCATTGGACCTAGATGATCTTCAAGGTCCCTTCCAACTCTAACCATTCTATGATTCTATGAAATATATTTATCAAAGGTGAACTGCAAAGTTGCTTTTATTTTATTACATTATTAGCTCTGGAAAACTCTTCCACATGTTTAATTTGAATGTGTGTGTAATCCCATTGATTTCAATGGGAAGACTCGCATACTCAAAGTTAACTTCTTTTATATTTTCAGAATAAGGCCTTAAATCCTAAAGCAGTAAATTGTAGAGTTGGCCCTGCAAATCTTATTTATGTATGTGGCTCAACTGACTATAACAGAAAGACTATGGATAGTATGAATTGTTTGCATAAAGGGGTCAATACTGTGTGTTAGTGCTTTTCGGTTTTGAACCAGTCATCACTTACCTGTTCAGTTAGGCAGTACTTAATACAGTCCATACTTTCGGGTAAGGGTACAAATCTGTAGTAGGTTGAAATGCTGAGTCTGATCCAAGAGCAAGAATAACAAACTATACTGTTGGTCCTGCAGACCATAACTTAACTGTTCAATGGAGAGTACTATAATGAGTACAGTTAAACAAAGGTACAAGAATTTTGCAAGAACAGGGAATACATTTAGACATAACATTATAAATTCATTTTCATGATATTTACCTAATCCAGTCCTGACTTTATCATTTGATCTTTTTGATTTATGAAATTGTTATAAGAAAGATGATGACTTTTGTTGTTTGTGGGGTTTTTTTAACAGAAAGTTAGTTACAAAGACTAGCAGTAAAAGACTGAGATAATCCTATATAATTCTTTGAATTTGGATTACATTTCTGAGATTTGGTTTTATTTTAATTCCTCACAATTACATTGAGTAAAAAAGAAGAGAAGATATTGCCTTGTTTCTTTTGTGATTGCTTTTCATTGTTTTTGCTTTTTAATTCAATCCATTTCATTCTTCCATTGAAATATTCTTGCTTTTTTTTTATTTTTTGCAGCAGTCTTTTTCAGCATACACTGTCCTTCTATTTCTACAGTACTGTATATTGTATCTTTTTTTTCTCCTGTCCTGACTCTTGTCCTTTCTCCATAAACTTACTCTTGCCTCACCTTTTAAGACTAGTAGTTCTTTGAATTTTTCCTTATTTTCTCTGCAGTCTCTCACATCCAGACTCTTTCTTCCTGCTGTGCTCAAGTTTTGGGGATCTCCTTATTAGTAAAAAATATGTCCATATTGGCATTCTTCTGGGCCAGTATAGCGAGATATTTCCTGTAAGTGGTAAGGGAAGGGGAGCTGCAGGTGCTACAGTGCTTTCTTCCTTTCTCCAAAATATGTCCCAAAGATGAGTTCCTCTCCCCACATTAAAGAAGAGGACAGAGCTGTAAGTCTAGTGGTGACCTAGGAATCATGGTGTCTTCAGTCACCCTGCACATAGTGTGGTGATTTGAGGAGGAATGGCAGCAATTAAGGATATCCATCATAGTCACTCTTTGAAGTTAGATGTCAACGCTCTTTGAAGTTAGATGTCAACGCTCTTTGAAGTTAGATGTCAACGCTCTTTGAAGTTAGATGTCAACGCTCTTTGAAGTTAGATGTCAACAGGTGTTCTGCTGTTCCTCCGAAAAATATTGGGAATGTCTGCCTTTTTTTCCTCCCTAAGTCTATGTGGAAATGGTCTTATTTCATAGAGATAATAACTTTCTCATCTGCTCACCAATTATCCTATAACTTTTTATTCAGACTTCTTGCTTCTTAATAAATCTCTCCCCCTGTTTAAATAACTTCTGATGCCAATGAGCTGGCTCTAAATCAATAATGAATCATTTAGATCAGCAATATGTGAAGTAAAGTCAGTGACGGTACATCAAGCATAAATTGGACCCTGAGCAGAGATTCACACAGTAGCCCAGATTCCAGTCTCATGTTATGCTGAGACAAAGTCAACATATTTCAGTTAGGTATTCATTTTTATTTTCATATAATCATAGAATCATAGAATCATAGAATGGTTTAGGTTGGAAAGGACTTTGAAGACCATCGAGTTCCACCCCCCCTGCCATGGGCAGAGACACCTCCCACTAGACCAGGTTCCCCAAGGCCACAGCCAGCCTGGCCTTCAACACCTCCAGGGATGGGGTCTCAACAACCTCTCTGGGCAACCTGTTCCAGTGCATTATCAACCTTAAAGTGAAAAACTTCTTCCTAATGTTTAATCTAAACCTGCCCTCTTCCAGTTTATATACATTACCCCTCATCCTGTCACTACGTGACCTAGTAAAAAGTCCTTCCCCAGCTTTCCTATAGGCCCCCTTTAGGTACTGGAAGGCCGCAATAAGGTCTCCCCGGAGCCTCCTCTTCTCCAGGCTGAACAGCCCCAACTCTCTCAGCCTCTCCTCATAGGAGAGGTGCTCCAGCCCTCTGATCATCTTTGTGGCCCTCCTCTGGACCCGCTCCAGCAGGTCCATGTCCTTCTTATGTTGGGGACTCCAGAGCTGGATGCAGTACTCCAGGTGGGGTCTCACGAGAGTGGAGTAGAGGGGCAGAATCACCTCCCTTGACCTGCTGGCCACACTTCTTTTGACGCAGCCCAGGATATGGTTGGCCTTTTGGACTGCAATTGCACAATTTTGGCATGGAAAAGACAAACTTGCAGAGTTGGAATTTGGCAGACGATTTTTGAAACATTTCATTTTATAAGGCAGTTCTTTCTGATTCATAATATTTATATGTATATATGTGCACAGTTACTGATTTGGGATTTTTACTTTGGGTTTTTTTTGTAATTTATTTTGCAGCACTTTGCAGTTCATCTTTATGGTATAGGAGTAAGTAGGTTTGATCTTTCAATATTTTAGCATATACCGACATGGTATTATGGATTTTATGTAATCATGGAGGTAAATTTAATAAACCTCAACTGATTTATGCACCACTGAAATGCATATATATATTAAAAATAAATAAAAAATATAATATCCTTCTTATATTTTTGTACTATATCTTTTTATATTAGCCACTCAGTGCACTATTACTTAATGCAAATATTCACAGACCCTTATGGATTACAGCACGTAATTTGTTACTAATTATGTCTCAATGAAGATGTTTAATGCTTAATGGAAGACGACTATGTGTTCCTAAAATGTTTGGGGTTTTTTTCAGTATGTGGACAGAACCTCTTAAAGCCAAGGGAGCTAAACTTTAACATGGAGATTATAGTACCCACTAGCTCCTGTTTTTCAGCTTGATTATAAATGGCATTACTTACAGCTGTAGAGATTCTGATCTGACCAAATGATGTTGTTTTACAAAGGGCTCAGTTAATCAAGAATTCTTGACCTCTCTAAAATAAAGTGAGAATCAAACTAAGAATCGTGCAGGAATCATTAAAATGGTAAAAGTTGCTGAGCATCCAGCATTTTATATTAAAAACTTTTTACATTGTTTCACTGAGCAGTAAAGAAGTCTATGAAATGTTTAAAGGCAGAGGGTGTTGGGTTTTTTTAGTTTGCCAGACATGAAACTAAAATAAATGCATATTTCTAATGTTCTACTAGAAGGGGTTTATTTATGCTAGAATTCACTTTAAATTGAGGTTTAATATATTCAGAGAAGAACTGAGATAAGCTGTTGAGCAGTTTGACAGGCAGATTAACTCTCAAATGGTTTGTAAAGTTGCAAGCCATTATCAGACAAATAAAAAATGTATTCTTTCTGAAACCTTTCTAATTCAGCCCTCCTTTTCCTGTTGTATATTTAATATTTGCAATAATTTGAAAATTATTCATAGATTGGGCAGCTAAATATTTTGTTTAGCTTCATTTCAAAAAATAGCCTAAAAGCTTACCTGAAACTTTTTCCTTTTCTTTCTTCTTGTTCCTCACAGTCCTCTGGCTGCTTCTCTTCTTTCAAATTGTCAGTTGATCTGTCTTTCCTTCTCTTCTGTTTTTGAGGGAGTTCAACATTCTCTTTCCTGATGTCCTGTAAGCTCTCTTCCTCATAGGCTACAAATGTGCAGGGTCTCCGAATACCCTTTTGAAGGGCTTTACCATGGTAATGTGATGGTATAGGGTATTCCAGAGTATAATGTAGGCTCACATTGTGCCAGATTTACTCATCTGATCTCTGAAGCAAGCATTCATGGATTGTTGGAAGTGCTGAGAACTATAAATACAGCGTTATAGCGAACATTGGTATTCCACATGTTACACTGCCCATTTCATTGTTCCACTTCAATGGAAATGTGGATGCTGAAACTTTGAAGCTGGCTTCCATTTGTTCTAGTTCTCTTTTGTGTGTATAAATACAATCTGCTATGAAAATATAAATAGATTCAGTAATTGGAAGTAGATATAGCTATTTTGTTACACAAACATCTAAGTTGTATGATCAGACTTGTAGAAGAGGTTTCTGTCTTTTAAGGAAACCTCAAAATTAACTGGAAGATATGCATATTTACACATTAGAAATGATTGTTTCAGAAATTTAGCCATTCATCAAAAAAGATTGAAAGAGTCCACATTAGGGTATATATTTCTTTGATTTTAGTAACAGCTGATAGCATCCTTCAGTGATTCTATATATATTTTTGCAATCACAAGGACTCAGTGTGGTGGATAAACACATGTCCTGGCCTGGAGTAGAGTCACAGGCAACATTGAGTGAAACTGCTTTCATTTCAAAGAGAGAAATCCCCTGTAGAACCTAGGGGCAGCAACTCACAGCAGCGTTACTGAGCTCAATTTTATTTTGAAATTATGACTCCATTTTAAATGAAAGACTCCCCTCATCACATACACATTTTAACTGTAAGTTCTTTCCTTGGCTGGAATGACCACATAGTCATGGCCTTCTTGTGATGGTTTTCCTTTCCTATACATCAGCATTGGTTTTCCCTTGAGAGTTATAATAATCTCTTTCTAGGTAGAGTCATTCTTTATCACTCTTAATCACCATGTTTTAAAAAAAGTGTGAAATGCCATATGCCTCGTCAAGAGGAAGGGAAAAAATTATCATAACTACTTGTCGTGGTTTGGCCTCAACCAGCAACAAAGAACCACGCAGCCGCTCGCACAACTCCCACAGTCGTGGAAAAAGAAAACGACAGGGCCAAACTCGTGGGTTAAAAGAGTGCAATTTAACAGAACAGCAAAAGGAAAAGACGAAAATGCGATTACAGTACCGCCGCGAAACGCACCAACTGGACCCGCACTGCCCCAGCCCACCCCAGAGTGGCGACTCCTCTCCTCTCCCCGGCTAGCTCCTCTTATAGCTCAGGCATGGGTCACGTGGTATGGAATACC
>NW_009647580.1:112913-120733 GCF_000708025.1 Charadrius vociferus
GGCCCAGCACAGTGCCATAAGTTGTGCCTCTCTGGAGTAGCCACAGCATTTTCCTTTCCAATATTCTATTACTTTATCAGGGTCCTGTAGTTGTTCGAGGGTGAAGTCCCAAACCATTGGAGGTGAGAAATTCTCTAGATACCTGCCCATATTCTCCCACATGCCATGCCACCCCTGACTATCCAGCCTTGGGGCAGATCTCTGGGTGGTAGACTTAAACAGTTGTTTAACCCTAAACAAGATCTGAAAAACATTCAGCAGGCATAGCAATAGAAACATGCTGGTTTGAGCATCCCAAGGATATTCAAAGTTCTCAAGAGGTGTCATATCTGGCCCAAAGGAGAAAAGGGAGGCAAAAGAGCTGGGGAAAGTATCTCCCCCTGTTTCTCCCATAGATTGGGTGATATTATTAATGACTTCTCAAAGATGAAAACCAAGGTATGGACAAGACAGCAATACTACATAGACACCCCAACAAAGCCACTTAAATAGTGATGTTATCATATCATAAGCTGAAATTGCACGTGACAGCAAAATTATAGCCCTGATCCCTCTCCCCAAGATAACAAAACAGCATCACAGGGAGTAGATAGAGCATGTAAGAATTTGCAAAGCACAGCCACGCAAACAAACGAAGTAACATTTTAACCAGCATCTATCCAATCAATATGGGAAATGGATACAAGAAATTTGTTATTGCAACCCTTCTCGTGGTTTGGCCTCAGCCAGCAACAAAGAACCATGCAGCCGCTCACACAACTCCCACAGTGGTGGAAAAAGAAAATGACAGGGCCAAAGTCGTTGGTTAAAAGAGTGCAGTTTAACAGAACAGCAAAAGGAAAAGACAAAAACGCGATTACAGTACCTCCACGAAGCGCACCAACTGGACCCGAACTGCCACAGCCCACCCCAGAGTGGCAACTCCACTTCTCACCCCGGCTAGCTCCTCTTATAGCTCAGGCATGGGTCACGTGGTATGGAATACCTGCCCCCTGCCGGCTCCTGAGGAGATTAACCCCATCCCTGCCGGAACCAGGACACTACTTTTCTTTCCTAAAGAGGTTGCCAAGTTTCCATTCCCTGTTGCTACATCATACTTCACTGGAATCCAAATATATGTATAAACCTGTTGCTGTTTAAGTAAAATACCCTGGGATCCAGGCAAAATTGTTACCTGTTGTTTGGAGGCGATGGCATTGGATGTAAGAGCTCATGTTCCTAACTGTGGAGCTCTAACACTTTTTGTTCCTCGGTTCTGAACCTTGCCCAAGCTGTAACCACTGATGATTTGTATATAGCCCACATGATAGCAGTTTGATTAGTGACTGCCAGAGAACAAATACTCATGCCAGGAAATGGTAGTTTTTGGTAGACTGAGCAGAGAGGCTGAGCACTGATAGCAGAGAGACTGAATTATCCTCTCATCAGTCCAATTACAACAGGTTTGATTGTCTCTAGGAGAGGAGGGGAAATTCAGGAAAACTTCAGTGTGTTTTTTTTCCATTTGAAGACACACAGGCCTTGCTTCAGGTGTCATAAATCAGGCTACTGTAAGAGTTAGTTGTTTAATACAGAATATAAATGTAACTTTAAGTCACTGTATTCACAAGGAATTCCATCTGCATGTTGCAGGATGCAAAGAGTCTGTGCAGATGCTTGCCTCACTTATTCAATTACACCAGACCCCTAACTCTGACCCCAGATTTAGCACAGTTCTCTATTCCCCCCTAAAATAAGTCAGGGGCCTTTATTAATCTGGGATGTTTGTCAGCACTGCAGTTACTGACATAAGAAATTGTGTGCATGTGTGGTCCTGTCTTTTTCTTATTAAATAATTTTTCTGCTTCAGGAATCTAGTGAGGGCTGTTTGTGTACAACATTAAGTTGTCCCTGAATAATCATAGAATGGTTTAGGTTGGAAGGGACCTTGAAGCCCTTGGGTTTCCCCCCCCCCTGCCATAGGTAGGGACACCTCCCACTAGACCAGGTTCCCCAAGGGCACAGGCAGCATGGCCTTCAACACCTCCAGGGATAGGGTCTCAACAACCTCTCTGGGCAACCTGTTCCAGTGCCTTACCACTCTCATAAGGAAAAAATTCTTCCTAATATATAATCTAAATCTATCTTCTTCCAGTTTATATCCGTTCCCCCTCATCCTATCACTACATGCCCTTCCCCAGCTTTCCTATAGGCCCCCTTTAGGTACTGGAAGGCCGCAATAAGGTCTCCCCGGAGCCTTCTCTTCTCCAGGCTGAACAACCCCAACTCTTTCAGCCTGTCCTCATAGGAGAGGTACTCCAGCCTTTTGATCATCTTTGTGGCCCTCCTCTGGACCCACTCCAGCAGGTCCATGTCCTTCTTATGTTGGGTGCTCCAGAGCTGGATGCAGTACTCCAGGTGGGGTCTATGTAACTTTTTTTATTTAGCAATCTGAATTTTTCTCGTTATTTGCCCACATGTTGCATGTGCACAACTCACACAGCCTGATTCTCCCATGTCTTTCTCCTTGCATTGCATTTATATTTATGCCATGTCACTGTAAAATGCTAACAGATCAATCTGTCAAATGTAGTGAATATATCTGCATGAGACACAAAACCATGAGAAACTCAAACCCAATAGAGACTGAGAAAGGTATGAGTCAGATCCTTTAACCAATTTAATACTTTATTCATTGTTATTTTGATTATGGTACTAAATATATAGTTTTTAATTAAACATTATAAGAAATATCCATGTGTGTGAATATTAGTTACTTTTAGCAATAATTGTTTGGTGACTTGAAATGAAATCGGTGCCAGATAGCATTGCTGGTGATATAAAATGTCAGAAATCTGTTGTAATCTTATTCTTGAAATTAAGTTTATTTGTAAAAATTACATCTGTCGTGAGTTTCTATGTTATTCTTTCTTCCCCATAAAAATGTAAATGGATGAGTTAACATTTTACGAACCGTTTGTAGCTCAGGACTTATTTTTTGCTTCACTTTGCAAACTGGTTAGATAACTTAGCTGTTTTAAGTCATCGTATTTACATTCCATTGGTTTTGATATCAAAATATGGAGGAATTGACTGGTAAAGTAAGAAGTATTGTTACCGTCTTATCAAACAAAATTTTAAATCCTCTGGGAGTTGTATTGAAGAACAAAAACATCCAAACCACTCACTTGATGAACCATATATTTTTAAAATTAGTTTTTGTACCCACCAAAGGTAACGTGAGTGAGCATAGGCAGCAGCCAGCAAAACCCAAGGACCCCTAAGACAGTGTGACATCCTCTCCCTGCAGAGCCTGGTACCTCCCTAGGGATAACGGCTACCTCTGGTTACCTGTGAGGCCCTGCCACCACAGCAGAAGCCCAATGAAGCTGTTACATATTGATGTTTCCTGCCATTCTCTTCTGAGGTGTCTTATCTCTGTGGGCACAGAGCACAATGCTGCAGAGGCACATATATGGTGGATTGCTTCAGCAGATTTTTGTGATGACGAGCATGCTGATTTCCAAAGATACAGGCTTGCTTATTTACTGCTTTCCTGCTTCTTGTTGGGCCTTAAAGAGGAGGAGGGAAGCAAGATACTGCAGGAGAAATTCACTCCTGCTGGCTCCCAGCCCAGTGATAAGCAATGTCTGGCATGCTGGCTTGTCCCCAGCATGTCCATCCCTCCTCTGCAAGTCCATGTGATTGCATGAGTGAAAAGGCTGAATGATCAAACTCTTGGCAATTTTAATATCCTCAGCGACGCTGCTATGAAAACCTAGCTAGATAGCTTTTACATCTCTGGTAGAATGCAGCCAATCGTACTGTCTTTAATCTTCTCCGTGACAAAACTCCCATTGACTTCAGTGGGAATTTTGTCTGAGCATGATCAGAGTCAGAATCTCAGGTTTTGGTCCTATATTAATTTCTCAGCGAGAAAGAGAAATGGATTTTATAGATTTTCAGGTTTTATAGATTTTCAGTACCTGAAACTCTCACTTTCTATAACATAGTGATATGAATATGGGCAATTACCTTTTCAGCATTGCCTCTTGAAAATAGAATCATAGAATCGCTAAGGTTGGAAGAGACCTTTAAGATCATCAAGTCCAACCATTAACCTACCCTGACAAAACCACTTCTAAACCATGTCCCTAAGCACCACATCTACCCTTTTTTTAAACACCTCCAGGGATGGAGAATCCACCACCTCCCTGGGCAGCCTATTCCAACATCTAATAACCCTTTCAGTGAAAAAATGTTTCCTAATATCCAATCTAAACCTCCCCTGACATAACTAGAATCCATTTCCTCTCATCCTATCACTTGTCACCAGGGAGAAGAGGTCAGCCCCCACCTCTCTACAATCTCCTTTCAGGTAGTTGTAGAGGGTGATAAGGTCTCCCCTGAGCCTCCTCTTCTCCAGGCTAAACAACCCTACTTCCCTCAGTCATTCCTCATAAGACTTGTCCTCCAGACCCCTCACCAGCTTCGTTGCCCTTCTCTGGACACGCGCCAACACCTCAATGTCCTTCTTGTAGTGAGAGGCCCAAAACCAAACGCAGTACTCGAGGTGGGGCCTCACCAGTGCCGAGTACAGGGGGGTGATCACCTCCCTAGTCCTGCTCACCACACTATTCCTGATACAAGCCAGGATGCCATTGGCCTTCTTGGCCACCTGGGCACACTGCCGGCTCATATTCAGCCGTCTGTCCACCAACACTCCCAGGTCCTTTTCTGCCGGGCAGCTTTCAAGCCACTCTTCCCCAAGCCTGTAGCACTGCATGGGGTTGTTGTGACCCAAGTGCAGGACCCAGCACTTGGCCTTGTTGAACCTCATACCATTGGCCTCGGCCCAATGGTCCAGCCTGTCCAGATCCCTCTGCAGAGCCATCCTACCCTCAAGCAGATCAACACGCCCGCCTAGCTTAGTGCCATCTGCGAACTTCCTGAGGGTGCATTCAATCCCCTCATCCAGATCATTGATAAAGATGTTAAAGAGAACTGGCCCCAGCACCAAGCCCCGGGGAACACCACTTGTGACCGGACACTGACTGGATTTAACTCCATTTACCACCACTCTCTGGGCATGGCCATCCAGCCAGTTTTTTACCCAGCGAAGAGTATACCTGTCCAGGCCATGAGCTTCCAGTTTCTCCAGGAGAATGCTGTGGGAAACAATGTCAAAAGCCTTGCAGAAATCCAGGTAGATAACATCCACAGCTGGATGTCATCATTCCCAATACAAAGACAGAGGTCCTGATTCCACTGTCATTCATAGGGATTTTGCACCATTGTGACTTTAATGAATTATTCTCAGTTGACATTAAGATGAAGAGAATTAGTCTCTTGGTATTGCTATTTCACGTTTTCTGTTCATGGGATTTCATGCTTCATATTTTGTTTCACTTTTTCACCTCATCCCCAAATTTTATTTTATTTGCAACTAGCTAGTTGGAGCTCAACACGCTATTCTGACATTAAAAAAAACCCAACAACTGAAAAGCCTCATCTAATAAAATGAGTAAGCTGAAGAAAAATCTTCAGAGAAAATGGGTTCTTACTAAAGACTGTGAAAATTAAAAACTTTCAATTTATTGAAATTGTAGTATAAATGTGTACATCCCAGAGCAGGAAGTACTAAGTGACTATGTTCCTGCAGTGAAGTCTGATACTCGGATATTTAGTATGGGTGGGTGAGCATGAAATAAGGGCATGCATTTTTTTTGTGCACATGGGAAGTGCACGTCTGCCTTTCACAGTCTAGTCCTTTGCAATCCATTTGTATGTGACTGTTGCAGACTCCAATTTGAATCCAGTCCAGTGCAAAAAAGGATGGTGGCTGCGCATGGTTTGTTTTGTTTTGCAGTCTGAAGACAAGACTGGTTTTGCAGATCAACTCAGACATACACTAATTAGAAAAGTTCATAGAGCTTTTTACATCAGTCAGTACTAATGCTTTGCATGTGTTCATTAGATTCATATAGAATTCCAAAACCGTTATACTCTGCATTATAGTATTTGCCTCTAATGACCAGGAATAAGGCTGTATTATCAGCTTCCTTTAGCAGTTCCTTGTTGAGAATGATTTCCACATAAATCTGTTTTGATAAATTTGTTGATGAGAAGCAACCATGACTGATTTTTTTTGGTAAAAGACGAATGGTCTCTGGCAATGTAGAAATTATTTATGAAAATATTTCATACATCATCTTGAAAAAACTGAAACATTGATTTATTTAGAGCCCTGCAAAATAGAAACGATGATACTTCCAATGTTTTAGCAAAACCTCATTGTAGTTTTGTGGCTATCTCCAGGATGGCTGACCTGCCTGGTATGGTGCAAGCAGCGTTCTGTGTAGGGCATTTTCATGCTTGCCATGGAGATGTTTGCAAGGAAAGCTGGCAGAAGACAGGTGGCAGGATGGAATCTTCAGGAGATGAAGCATCATGTGGCAGGGAGGAGGAGGTGGCTGCGAACAGCAGTAGAGGACCAACATCTAGAGGCAAGTCAGCCAACTTGTGGAGCTAATCCTATAGCTTGTGAGTGACACTGCTGGGACATGCTGAAATTTGAAGTGATGCCTTTCTATTCACAGTTGCCCTTTGCTCTGCTGCAGTAATTTTTAGATCTGCATTTGAAGAGGATTTTGAGTATTTGAGGCTTCACTGCTAGGGAAAGGAGTGTGTTGTTCTGAAGCAATTCTGTATCTTTGATCCGAAGCTGTATTGGCAGGAATATTCTTCCAAACAGTTCCTCCAGCTCCTTCTCTTCTTCAAAGCTGAGTTATTTTTAAACAATATGTCCCAAAAGATCTAGTTGAGCATAATCCTAAAAAGCTATAACCATGTTAAAGCAAAGTAATTGCTTTTCTTCCCTTTATGATTTCTTATAGATGAAGACAACCACAAAATCCTACAGTGAGTCTGTCACTAAGGCTATTCCATGTTATAGAACAATAGCAGATGTTTCTCCTGGCTATCGCAAGAATTTTTATTGACACATGCTTGCTGAGCACCAAGACTTTTCCCAGAAGACCACCTGTTGCAGGCCAGTAAAAATTTCTGGGCAGGGGCTAGGATCTCCATACTAAGGCCAAAGAGAGATATATAGCTGCTGAAGGGCTATAGAGAAAGCTGCTGAAAAGATTGCTGTGACAGAGACACAAATGAAATCAGTTTCACTATTGCTAAGTAATTTAATGTCAACTGGGGAAAAAAATATCAGGCACTAATGCTCTGTAAGGAAAGTAAGTTGCCTCTTGCTTTGTGCTTACTGAGGGCCAGTTTTGGACAGCCTCTCTTCTGTGCTGAAGTTTCCTGCCTTTCCAGAGCCCTCTTCCAAAAGCCGAATGCTGCCTCCCGAGCACATGCAAAATTTAGGTCATCACAACCCAAAGCCTGTTTACGCAGGAAGATATTGCAGTGCTTGGCAAGTAGTTGGTGGACTGTTAGTTCACTGGCTTCCCATGTCTTCCTTTTCAGGTGTAGGTGGGCCTTGGGATTTTGTTTTCAAAGCCTGTTCTCAAGGCTGGGGAATGCTTGGAGACGAAAAGGGTTGGGACTCAACGCAAGACCAAGAAATCTCTAGTTGGGCTGCAGGATCACCTAAATAAGAGTTGAATAAACAGCAATACCACATTTCTGCAGACATTGTTTATAATTTGAGCACAGTGAGTTTGTTGTGTGTAATCATTCAATTTTGCTTCTGTGCAGAATGTCATGTTTAAAGTTAGCTAGTATGGATGTAAATGAAAATTGAATTTGAAGTTATTATCATAGAATCATGTATTTATCTTCCAGACAACAGAGCAACTCATTCCCAACCCTAGAAATGGGAA
>NW_009647580.1:120752-123585 GCF_000708025.1 Charadrius vociferus
AAAGTGTGTAGAGAAGAGATTGTTGAATTAAATAATAACTTTAAAAGGAAATGAAAGGCAACGAGGATTTAATTTTGGCTGAATTATACTTTTTTGCTTGATGCCAACAAGTGCATTCCAGCTGATCTTTATTCTTATTGCTGTGATTTTTTTCACTGTAATATTTTTGAAGGATTGTCATTTTACCCACGTTTCCTAGATATCCAAATGTGCAGGTTGGTATAATGAATGGTCTTTGTGATGTATATTTAAAAAGATAAATCATTATTTCTTTCCTTCTTTCTTTAAAATTTTCTTTCTCCCTGTATCCTTCTCTGGCTCACATATTTGTATTGATTAATACACCACATCCCTGCTAGATTTTTGTCTCAGATCTGTTTCATTTGACTACCGATAATGAGAGGCCATAAATTCATCATTCTTTATGACAGGACACATCATCTGAGCAGCAGACAGTGCAAATGTGCTCATAAAGCAGTAGGCAGCTTTATAGCCACCATTTATCCTGTAGCTGGAAGAGGGATATAAGTCAAGGGGCTTAGTGGTTTGGGGGCAGGGGCTGGCAGTCCCTCCCAATTCCTAGTTTTGACTTTGACAAAGATCCTGCCTGCATCGCTGGGCAAATCAACAAGCTGTGCAAAACTCTTTTTGCTACCTCCAAAACAGGAATCTGTATCTCGTGGAGGACAAACTGAGGATTTATTGGTTATGGTGCTTAAGACTTTGAAGATGTGTACCAGACTGTGGTTCTAATATGTCATCCAAATGCCTGCTGTCCTGCCTGAAAGTAGAAGGAAATCAGTAACCTTTGTACCACAGGCTAAACCTTCCCTGATGACATCCCTGGAGAGTATGTCGTGAAGCAGAGCCAGAGGAGAAGGGGCCACTCATCTTCTATCCTGCACAATCAATACTAAGAAAATAAACATGCATAAGAGACTTCACTAATTTTCCTAGAGGACTTTACTGTTCTGTGAAGTAGGTTTCATGGGTGAACTGCCATGCCAGTCTGTCCCAGACCTACTGACCTGCACGTCTGTCCTTGCGTCCTGTAGATCTCATGGCTTTCAGTGAGCAACTTTAAATCATAGAATCGTCTAGGTTGGAAGGGACCTTTAAGATCGTTGAGTCCAACCATCAATCAAACACTGCCAAAACCACCAATAAACCATGTCCATAAGCACCATGTCTGCCCGTCCTTTAAATACCTCCAGGGATGGTGATTCCACCACTTCCCTGGGCAGTCTGTTCCAATATTTGATAACCCTTTCTGTGAAGAAACTTTTCCTAATATCGATCTGTTGTGGTTTGGGCGGAACTGGGCATGAGGTGAGTGACAGATGCTCCCCCCTACCTCTCTTCAAAGAGAGAAAGGCAGAGGAGAGAGAGAAAGACTTAGGAGTTTAGAAGGAACTAAACAACTTTAATGAAATATTAATAATAAAATTAAAAGAAAATAATGAAATATATACAAAACCATATCAAGCTCCCAGGATGACAATCACGTCACTGGCTGGCACTGGGGAAGTCCCAGGCTGGACTCAGTGATGGACAGGAACTGCATTCTGGATCTGGATTCAGGATCTGGATCAAAGGCAGACGAACAGAGTCCTCCTCGAACGCTGAGCATTGAAGAAAGAGGGCTGACCCTTTGATCCCTCAGCTTTTATACTGAGCATGAGGCAGATGGGATGGAATACCCTGTTGGTCAGGTTTGGGTCACCTGTCCTGTCTGCTCCTCCCCACAGGTGGGACCCCTCTACGCATTTTCCGCTTCCGACCCTCCAAAGGGGCAAGTAACAAAGTTAGCTGACCTTGGTTGTTATAGCTATAAGTACAAGCAAGGTCCTCTCTGCATACCATGCCTTGGCATCAACTATAGACATAGGTCTTATCGCTCTGAGAGAATGAACATTGTCTGCATAATATGCTGTTAATTTCAGTAGTTCGAAGAGGCGCAGCTAAGAAGCAAAGTGACTGAACAAAATTGCTCCTGTTATACTTCAAACCAGGACACCATCCTAAACCTCTCCTGGCACAACCCATTTCCTCTTGTCCTATCCCTTGTTCCTAGGGAGAAGAGACCAACCCCCACCTCTCTACAACCTCCTTTCAGGTAGTTGTAGAGAGCAATACGGTCTCCCCTCAGCCTCCATTCCTCCAGGCTAAACAACCCTACTTCCCTCAGTCGCTCCTCATAAGACTTGTTCTCTAGACGCCTCACCAGATTCATTGTCCTCTGGACACAGTCCAGCATCTCCATGTCTTCCTTGCAGTGAGGGGACCAAAACCGAACACAGTACTCGAGGTGGGGCCTTACCAGTGCTGAGTACAGGGGGGTGATCATCTCCCTAGTCCTGCTTACCACACTATTCCTTGTTGATGCGGAAGATACTGTTGATGCATAGTTATCTACTTCTATGTTTTACTCAAAAATCCTGCTTATCGGTACATTCAGCAACAGTTCTTTCCTCCCTCAACATAACTCAGACGTTCCCAAAACACAATTTGACCTTCGACATTCCTTGAAGCTTACACTGTCGTCAACAAGTCCTCAGTGCTTGGGGTGATCACAGGGTGACCATTGATCTCTAAAAATTCTCCCACAAATCCCCCTTTGTGTTTCTGAGCAACCCAAGCTCCTGCGAACATTCTTCCCATAGACTTTTCCAACATTCTCCTTAAGCATGTTAATAAGCATGGTATAACAGCAAGCAACACTATAACTATAAGCAATATGGTTAAGCCTTGCTTGGCCAAATCGAGCAACCACCCCGACAACCCCCAAGATCGGAACATACTGTCCAGCCATGAGGATTGCCGAGTCAATTTT
>NW_009647580.1:124891-125710 GCF_000708025.1 Charadrius vociferus
CCCCTGATACCATCCCTAGCCACAGTCGTTACATTTTATCGTTACCCATGGTTCATACTCGCCGCAGGTATTACAGATTATGTCTAAGCGATCTAGGGCAAAATGTCGTTCTCAGCTGGCGTCACCTGAGTCGGGTTGGATCGGCTCCTTCCACGGCTTGATCCGCCTGGCGGGTACCCACCGAGGACCCGGATCTGTTAAAACACAAGCATATCCTCTGCCAGTCATTTTTAGCTCTACTGGACCCTTCCAGTCCCCAGTGGCCCAATCTTTGTACTGGACTTGTACTCTCCCCAAGGATTGTATTCCTGATCGCAACGACGTGTGATGCACCATGATTGGTGGCGAATCCCGATCCCCTGTCAGCCGTAAATAGTTTAATACATACACGGTTTTTGCAAGTCGTTCAGAGGGAGCCAATTCCCCCAACCTTTTTGTTTTTGCAAAAGCGACCACAGCGTAGCATGAGCTCTCTCAACAATGGCCTGTCCAGTAGGTGAGTGTGGGATTATGATTTTATGATGGGTTCCCCATGTTGTACAAAATTGACCGAATTTTGCGGAAATGTATGCCGGACCATTGTCTGTTTTAATTTCTTGTGGGATTCCTAAGGCAGCAATTGCGGCATGCATATGCTTAATTACATGTTTCGCTGATTCTCCCGTTTGGGCAGTAGCCCATAGCGCATGAGAAAAGGTATCAATGCTAACGTGGACATACTTTAAACGACCAAATTCCGGGACATGTGTAATATCCATCTGCCAAAGCTCCAATGCTTGTAAACTTTGGGGTTTCACCCCTAATCCCAATCCAAAACCT
>NW_009647581.1:0-32369 GCF_000708025.1 Charadrius vociferus
CTCTGTCCAGCACGGGGCAGCCCCGCCCCTCCTCACAGGGCCCCTGCAGCCCCCGCTCCAGCACCCGCACACCCTGTACAGAAGCTTTAAAAAACAAAGGTGCCGTTTCAAAAAGCTGACACAATGTTCCTCTGCCAGAACGTTAGCTCTGCCATTAGTAAAGCAGTCCAACCTGCCTCATCCTGCCCGTCTGTATAGTCACACACCAGCCTCCTCAGTTACCACGGTACTCTGAGCGGTCTCAAGCAGTTGGCTACGTGCAATGTCCTCCACTCTGTTTCAAATTAATTCATTTTTATTATGCAGCACTTACTGGAGAAGTGTGGCCTAAATTATCAGCCTGGGTCTTGTTATATTTAAAGCTGGCGTTGGACGACTTCCACCCACCACACAACCCCGACCTGCTACTGAAATCAGCCCTTTGCCTCATTCACGCCAGTGGACCTTCGCTGGAGCTTCTGTGCTGAACCCGGTGAGAACCCAGAGGAACTGGAAACTTCCCCCGAGTGCCGATTCCTAATTTAGAGCTCCCATCCGCAAGCCATCGTCGAGGCAGTTTGGGAGCCGTTTAATATGTACAACACCGATTTTGTATAGCGATAATTGTTTTTAATCAGAATGTTGTGCAGTACTAAGTCAAACACATTACAGAAGTCTAAATATATTATGTCAACACAGCTACTCTAAATTAAGCAGAGCTAGGCCCAGCTCAAGAGCTCCACGGAAAACCGCCATTCATTAGAAAGTAGTGTTGATTTTGTAGTAACTATCTGGCCCCAGAAGAACCCTTAACCTAATAATGTTTCTTGGGATGGATCTTCTGTGGGAGAAAGAGAAGAGGTTCAGAGACTGCGGCCCTTCTATTCACTATGTGATGTGGGGTACAGCCTTTCTGATAAGGTAGAGGATATGGCAGCGTTTTACATGCATCATACCTACATTCAGTCCTGATGATGTTATCTTTTCAAAAGCATAGATAACAGACATGATCCCAGTTGTCTGCAGTAATTAAACATCGAGGCACCTTTTCTAAGTGCAGCCATGTTATTGGGGGAGAGGGACCGTCTTAAAAGCTGTCCAGAGGTTAATTTTGTAGATATATTGCTTTTTAAAAAATGGTTCATAGAAGCATTTCGTATAGACAATAATGGACTCATTTGTCAAAGGTGCTGATCAATGGAGGTAGCGCCAGAGCAGCAGAGGCTATACAAGTTTAAAAGACAGGGTCAGCGAGCGACCATCCCTGCTGTTCCCCTGGCACGAAACACAGCTCACTGCTTATGCATTCCTGTGCCACTTATTTGAAATCAATTTCAATTGGGTATTAAAAGTTGTAGATAGTGTTCAACATGCAGAAAACAGACACGGATAATGAAACAGGGACATGGCATGAGTAAACAGGCTCCCTGTCTCCGGCCATTCCCTCTTCTCAATGCCTTTTGTGGTCTCATCAGGTAAAAAGGGAAGAAAAGAAAACCATTTGCTTCAGCTGGCAACGGGGAATCAGGAACAAATTGTCCTTAAGCACCACTCTAAGTGAATTAAAGTAACTAACTAACATAAATGATCACTTTGGAAGTGACAGAATCCTTCAGTATTTTACTGCTCCTTTAATCCTCAATGGAGGAACAAGCAACACCTGCTTTTCATCCTGCAGTTTCATCCTGGTCACTCTTCAGACCACAGCTCTAACAATGCTGTATTTTAGCCCCACCTCCATGCCTGCATGCGTCTAAAGCATGCATAGTCCGTCACAATCTGTTCATATTAGAGATACCGTTTTGATTCCTAAGCATTTTAAGAACTTTATATTTTCCCCGTTATGAAACCAATCCAAACCCTCTCCCAGCAAAATCTATAGTGTCTTTTTCAACAAAATAAAGCAAATACGGGAATTTTCAGACCATATGAATAATGGAAATGAACAAACAAAGGAAACATGAAAAAATGGCAGCTTAAAAGCTATTTCCAGATATTATTATGTTACGTATTCATAAAAGAAAATAGGTTGTGAAGCCTAAGCCCAATGATACAGCTGTCTTAAAGACCTACTGGAATGGAAAATTGTGTAGCTTGACTCTAGAACGGACTTTTCACCTGTCACTATCACTAATCTACCAGAGCCATCTCGAGGGGAGAGAGCTCCCCCCAGCCTTCCTCATCCTTCCTACAGAGAACCTCATCATCCAAAAAGCTTAATGCAGCAATAAATTCCATGGTGTCCCTCATGCAATTCTTTCTTTTTCCACATGCTCGCGTTGTTGTTATCCCTAGCATGGCAGCACCGGGCAGTGAAGGACAAGAGCACACTTTAGCAAAATTTGTATGCACCGAGAAATAGTCAGTGACTGCTACATAAAGCTAACCACATTACAGAAATGAACTTCCTTTAAGCCCAAGAGCATGTCTCCTTGCACAGTAATTTGTAACAAAACCATTCAACAGCATTACGGTTATGGCACATTTTCATTGAACTAACTATATTTTTTTCAGGAAAAAAAAAGACACTTCAAACGTACGGAAGGAACTG
The DNA here is from genome assembly GCF_000708025.1 of Charadrius vociferus. NCBI lineage: Eukaryota > Metazoa > Chordata > Aves > Charadriiformes > Charadriidae > Charadrius > Charadrius vociferus. The sequence continues at coordinate 2,531 of NW_009647581.1, forward strand.
ACACTCAGTCACCTTTACCGTGTGCAGAGAGAATCTGCATGAATGGGAGATGGGAGAGTGTATCCAGCAGAGCTGTTCTCCCAAACCTCTCCTGGGTAGCGATAAGTTCATTTTCAACAAGGCAGCAGGTCCCTCCCTGCTGTACCACAGCTCTCCTTTCACAGAGAGGACTGTGGTTCCTCGGGCAGGCAGTGCCGAGAGCCCAGCATCCTTCTGTGGTCTCCTGCAGAGAGCTGGGAAATCCTGCACAGGAACCACGGTTTTCTCTGTGTCAGGCCCTTCTAGATCAGTAAGCAAAAGAGGAGACTAGATTTGCCTGTTGCGTGACAACTGTTCAACATGCAAAGTGCAGGCTTTAGCTGGAACCATTAAAGGCAACTCACCATCACGTTCTCCCCATCCCCTGTGATCTCTTACAGCCTCTTTCTCTCATAGGCTCATGGTGTTGGACACAACCCAAGGTGCACCATGTGTGTTGAGGCTTGTACTGTTTTGAACAGTGAAGTGAAACCACCCACCACCCTGGCTAAAATTCAGATTAATTAGGACCCCTCCAGTCTCTGCTTTCTGATGATTAAAGTCTAGAGATAGCCTGCAGAGATGACACCTGTCAGCATGAGTTATCGCAATACATTAACCACACATTTAGTGGGGGGTGGTTTGTTTTTTAACTAAAGGAATCATTCTGTTTAATTCAAGCAGCTTTAAGTGCCACCAGCATACTTCTTCAGCATAAGAAGTTATTACAAAGCTATGACCCATTTTGAAAAGGGAAGACAGCAAGGCCAAATTAAACTGGCAGGTTTAGAAATTTAAATTCAGTGGCAGTTCAGGTTATACACTACACTTAGGTAAAAAAACCCTAATTCTATTTTAAAGGCTCATTTTCCACAAATGGCTGAGCTGTTTAAGTTAAAGTGAATAAATACCTAATGAGCCATTAAAGTCTATAAGACTGTATGGCCTCCAGGCACTGGTACCTGGATTCAGCCAATTATAGTTCCATAAGATAAGATGAAGACATCAGGTTGTTATTGGAATATATAAAGGTTGAAGACACTGTTAATAAGTCACTACAGGATGTGATAAAATGGTTTAAACTGTTTAAAAACTCTCAATGTGTTTTGCTAGACACATTTTTACTGCTAGGTTTTTTCCCCCATAAAGTCTAATCCTTTCTTTGCACAGCCTTGAGAACTACACTCTGCAATATTGCATTAATACCAAAATGTGATTTGTTTCTACATTTCCATGTTTTTAGCACATACTCTGGAGGTTATGAAATATTAATGGTGGCAATTCTTCAACCATGGCATAGAGAGAATAGGAAGGAAAAGTAAGAAATTAAGGAAATACCATTTTTTTTTAAAAACCGAAGCAACCATCCAAGAGAAGAGTCATAAATAGTGAAAGCTATATTTGCCTTTAAGCAATACTAATCTCACAGAAATTTTTCACACATAGCTTCTGTATATCTATTCTTACATTTTTCCAAGCCGAAGAACTCAGCCTATTCATAATTAGAATTTTCCTGTGCTGAATCTATTTATTAATCTTTTAATTATTTTCCCCCACAGAGCTAAGCATATAAGATTTGACTATACAATGCAAATACATAACAAGAAACATGTGAAAAATCACCCTGAACACATAGGCACCAGTCCTGCAAAGATTTGTGAATATGCATAACTTTCATCCCACTGGTTTAAGTTTTCCAGGGGGAACTTTCATTTGTCCTTTCCCTGACTCACCCCTAAGGCATGTACTCTTCATGTACCTCTGAAATAACTTATTTATCTTCTTTTAAACCCTTCAGTAACACCAAGCCTGCCAAAAGTCAGGCCTGGCTAGACTTTTGGCTTTCAGACTGACCATAACATTTTGGCACTTTCCAAACTCTCTCTGAGCTTGCTTCTCTGTATCCATCTGTTTTCTCTTGGCTTTACCTGGAAGACTTTTGGGGCAGAGACTGTCTTTTTTATTGTGTGTCTGTACAGCACTTAGTGCAATAGCATCCTGATCTCTCTCCAGGGTTCCTTGCTGTTACCCAGCTTAACTAACTGATTTTAAGGCAGGGCGTCAGGGGGGCTGTTAATGGGACAATTCACAGAGCCCAAGGTTAAGCATATGAATAAATATGTACAGAATAAGAGGCTGCCTGATGGAGGCTGAAACATTTCATTTGTTAAAGTCACAAAGCCTTTAAACATGAGAAAAATATCTCAGTACAATTTTCTTTATGACTTGCTCTCCCATGACTTAAGTATCAGTTATTTAAAAAATTGTGATTCTGTCCTAAGAACTACCATATAAAAGCCATAGACCATAGTATATTTTTACAAGCATATTATAAACCTCCCAGGCTGATGAAGGTTTCTGACAGGCACATTTACACATTTTCATTCCCCCTCCTTTCTCATATAAACGTACTGAAGGTTAAAAGCACACAACATCGCTAGCAAAGCTTTATTTCCCAGCAGCATAAGTTGCATAAGGACTTATGTTCATGCCCCGAATTAGGCAGCATCTTGCCTTATCCCCTTCTGTGCCCTGAGCAGAGCTTCGGGCCAGTGCTCCTCAATTATCACCTATGACTAATTCAGTTTCCCACCGTCACAATACTGTTCTTTTTTGGCCCAAAGTCACCAAAGGGGAACAATCTTTCCACTAACTTACCGGCTCAGATCCTCAGCTTGAGTAAGCCATCATAATTCAAGTGACATCAACACAAATAAGGAGTATTACATCACTCTAGGGGCCAGCCTGTGGATCCTCAGGACAAACTAGCACCACCGTTGCACCGAATCGTATAACTCTGCCTCAGTGTTGCAGCATGAAATCTTATTCTTTATTTCCCATGCATGCGTTCCTTACCAGTTCTGCAACAGGTGCCTAACTCCAAATTTACTCAAGCTTGTAAAATCTGAAATATCATAGTACAATAGAAATTCCAGGTCCCTGTGAGAATGTTTTACTGTTCAGAGCTGCATCTTGCCAATGAATATATGTATATTGATGCCACAGGCAGGAATTTAATGAAGCACTTCAGTAAGTATGCAGCTCTTCATGGCTGTGCAAATGAAGGGCTTGATAACACATCCTTGGAAAATACAGTACCAATATTCATCCTATAAGATGGCTTCATTGATTTGAATCTCCTGATTTTATACCTACCCCTCTCATTAATATCTTGTGACAGAGTTCCTGACTTCACAGTGCTTTTCTTTATGACACTGCAGTCTTTCCCTTAATGGCAACTCACCAGCCCTGAATTTGTTACAGACCCCCCCAAAAAAGAAGGAGGGGGAAAGAAGACATAGTTAAAGTTACACAATGAAGCAAATAAGGAATCTGACAGTGTGAAAAATACATTCTAAAGTACAGAAATCACATCTCAGACAATAAAGAGAGGCTGAAAGTTTGGGTATTTGACTACTTCCAAATTACTTTTGCATGAGCCCTGCCTTTTTGTGTGTTAAAGATTGCTCATAGCTGCAAATTAAATATTTCAGGTATTATAGATAATGGAAACCCAACATCCTAATGGCACTGGGAGTCATGACTATGTAATGCAATCTCCTTTTTATTAAGGGAGATTATTTTCTTCTTTCTTGATTATATTTCCTGGTTATTTCTTTGTCTTTTATTTACTGTTACTATAGTATATTATAAGCATACTGTTAGCTACAGGCCAAGAACATAATTTAAAATCTGCTTTGAACAGCTGTGTGCTTGTTGGCCTAATATAGATTGTTTTATAAGTCCCAAAGTATATTAAATATGTACAGGTGACAGGAAAAAATTGGGTTTGGAAGTGAATACTGGTGGGATGTGTAAATTTTTTAAAGATTATTACAAATATTTTTTTTGTAATTTAAAGGATAGATTACCCATAGGTTGGATGGGTAAGTAAGTTTTTATTATTATTATTTTTAAAGGGTCCATTCTTTGCCTAGAACAAGTGGAGTAAGGTAATTGGCATTTAATAACAATACAGTAAAATGCATGTTTAATTTTCCCCAGTCAGTCAGTCTTTTTTTTTGTTTTGCAGCCATGAGAAGAAATTTAGAAATTAAAAGACTGCAAATATAATAGTAGTCTCATATAGTGTAAACTACAATTGTGTTACAATTTACCGCCACCAAAAGAATGTGATGTGAGAACTACCTGGAAAGCTAAACTGAGCTGGCCAGGCAAAACTTTCCCATCTGAAATGGAAGCCAAAGAAAAAGAAACAAATTACTATCTATGCTAAAGATTATGCTGCAGGTGAAGATCTCAAATTCTCCTGCTTAAACTGTTTCCCTGCTTTGTTGGTGATCTGCTTGGATGAGGCACTGCAATATTGTCAGTTTTGGAACAATCTACTAAGGCCCTAACAAGCCATGTAGATCTAGAATACCAGAGTAAAACTCCTCTGTATTTTTCAGTCTCCAGCTTTCATAGCTGAATCCATACTTCATGATGCTGCTTCACTTTTAGCTTAATGACAATGTTTTGAAGTTATGTAGCAGCTTTCATTCCAGGATCTCGGTGTACCATCAAACAGCATTTATGTAAGAACAGAATGCTACCCATTGTGCCGAGGAGCCAAACGAGATTAAATTATTTCTGAAAAATCACTCAGCAAATATTAGCCAGGAAGAATTGAGGAAACAAACACCCCCATGCCAACCTGCGCCTGTAAGCCAAAGAACTCAGCAGTCATCATTCCCATGCTTATGCTCCTAAAACTACATTCACTGCTGAATATGGCTATGAAATGGGAGCTCCTGTTTGCTGGATGAAACGCCCAAGCAGTGATTCTGTATTTATAGTGATTCTGTAAAACCGAAGCTTTAAGGATACCATGGGAAGAAAGGTCTTCCGTTATGTGCAGCATAATCAAGAACTCCTATCCTCAAATTCATTACATCTGTTGAGCAAGCAGCTCAATTTTGAAAAACCCAAAGGAGCGAAAAAGAAAATGACAACAAATATATTCTCTTCAGATCTAAAGAGATACTGAAAAGACTTTTTAAACCAACATTTTAGTGTGCTATTTACTTTTTTTTCTTGAGAGAGCTCTCAGAGAGCTCTCAAAGGATAATTTATACTCCTGCAAACCCTGTTTTCTTTAACATACATTAAAAAATCTCCTCTGTGTTTTGATGTTTACCAGACTGGCAGCAGGTAAGCCTAGATCTCAGCAGCATGGTGGAACGGTTTGGGTGCCTAGCAGGAGATAAAGGGCAGTGAGGTGTTTGCTGTGCTATTGACGCAGAGCACAAAGATCAGTCGCGCACCTGAGTGCCGCATCAGCCTTGAATGAGGATGAATTGTGTTCTCCGACTGCATTACTCAGCTGGAACCACTACCAGAGCACTTAGAAGGATGGGGCAGTCCACGTTCTCACTCTGTCCCTGCACCCTTCTATCCAGGTGGACACAGACTATCTGCACAGATCAGGTCCCAGCAACTCTGACCCAGACGGTGCAGACTTAAGATCCTCTGATCTCCAATTTCCCACTCTTAATTAGTGAGACTCCTTACTTGTCAAAATATTTGGACCTACAGACCAAAAACTGAACACTGGGTTATTATTCATACCATATACACTGCAAATGTTTCTTCTAACTATGAACTAATGAAGAAAACAGACTCACAAAGATGTAACTGAGGAATTTCTTTTTGTCCTTGGATTTGCTAAATTTGCTCAGATATGACAAAAGAATCTGCCCATCCAGCCATTTTTTCCAAATCTGTTTTAAGCCGAACCATCTCACAACGACAGAAAATAATGTCACCATTTAACTCAGCATCCATCAAATGCAATCCACTTAGAGCTGGGCAGTGTTTCACAAGCTTTAAATAGACTGAACATTCCTCCTTTGTGAATTCGGTATTGCGACCATTTGACACAAAAGGTAAATTGAGACGCACAGGGTTTAAGATTTACAAGACACTGATTTCTGTGGCTCAGTTGCCCTGCTTTTTGGGGACACCAAGAAATCACCTCTCTTCTTAGGCCAGTTTAAGTTGCAGCCTCTGATTTTGCTTTACAATATGTTTATTAATGTGGACATCCACAACTGGTTATTGGTGATTGCTCCAAAAAAAAAAAAAAAAGGGAACTGCTGAAGTTAATCCAGGAAGGACGTGGGAGTCGAGACCTGAATCTTAGTTTCCACATCTAACTACAAAACTGATCTGGCTCCTAAAACAAAAGGTTTACAAAATGGTTTGGAAGGCCCTCTGAACTTAAAATAAAATAGATAAGCCAAGGAGAAAAATTAATACAGTTAAATTAAATATGGCAACATGAAATAAAACAACAGACAATTTGTTATACACTATGGATTCTGAAGGAAAGCATTACACCCATTATTTCTTGTTATTGCTCCAGGAAAGAAATTCACAGTGAAGGCAAAAAAATGAAGTTAGCAATGATTTTTCACTCAGGAACCTTTCTCCAGGGATAAGTTATAAAGAAAAAAAATGTTGCCTGGCAGAAGAAAGAAAGCAAGGATTATCCACGTTTATGTATTTAGCAAGACACTTGCACCCAGCCTTACACTGCTATAGGAAATCCATTCAACAGCACTTTCACACTTTTCTAAATTTTGTCCTAATATATGAAAGAACTGTTGAGTCAAGAAGTAGTAAATTAACATAAGTATTATGGCTAAAACTGCAGCAGGCAACAAGAGAGTATCCGGTACGAGGTAAACTCTTCCCAGAGTTAGGCTAAACTTGTGTCATGTGGGAGCCAGGTATTCATATCTGGGTTACAGATATCAATTCATATCAATTACTGGAGTGATTGCGCACGCTCTGTGTGTGACTATCTCTTCCCAGGAGTTCCTATGCACATTTTAAGTAAAATATCCATATAAACTTTTTCTGATTCTATATCTGAGGAAAGCTGAACACCAAGGCTCTCTAAATATCTGCTTGTTCACAGAGGACCAATAACACTAACAGAGATTATCTGTATGAAAATGTGCATGGAATAGCTGCGGTCTCAAAGAAAAGTGAGCAGATGGGAAGACATGAAGAGGTGTGCCATAATAAAAGTATGAGAAGTTTTCAAACACAGAGTGGAAGGGGAGGGAGTGCAATTAGACAAGGTTACAAAGTGTTGATTTTAACAGTAGTTCAGAAATATCACAGAGCGAGAAGTCAAGAATGATGACAGCATTTGGGGCACTTGCAGTCATTAGATCAAAGGTAATATTACATGAAGCAAAGCATCAAACATCATACACAACAGCAGGTACTGAAATGCAAATAATAAGTAAATAGAGGAAAGGCTAGTGGAAATACAGAAAAGAAAGAAAAAGGTGTGGAGTGAGCACACTATGCGGAGAGCAGACTAGCTAAAAACCCACCAGAAGCCAGTGCAAAGCGAGGCTGCCATTTAATAAGTTTGCACCAGCTGTTCAGTGGAGGACAGAGGGATTATGTTTGTTGTTTTATAAGCTCGATTGCCAAATCAAACCTTAGAATCTTTGGGTATGTTTGTCTACTGCAAACAAGGATAATAGCAAATTTTTTGCAGAGGCATTGAAATAATGCAAAAATGTATTTTCTGCCTCTGAAGGTGGTTTAGAAGGTGGATCAGAAGCCTTAGTACCTACCAGTCTAGAACCCTCCCAGTTTGCCAGCAGCCTAATGCTATACTAGGGTGACCAGAGTCAGCATATGGCTGGGTTTTGCAAAGGACGTGACACACAGGCTCGAGTTCTTGGCCCAGTGGTGCTGGCTGAGAAGGAGACCTAGCAGAGCCCTGCGTGAGGCACTCATCCACCCACATTGACTCTGGCTTCATTGCTTGTCCCATCTGATCATCTTCTCCTTGCAGAGGCAAGAGAATGGCAAACATGGGTTGCCCGTGTTATAGCTGGTAGGATGTGAGCTTGGTCTGATCTGAAACTGTTCAAACACACGGGTCCAGCCTTGTTCCCAAGTTAGCTCATCAATAAAGCTTATGAGCCTCACCCAATCATTTCGTTAATACGCCTGTACAGTTTCCAAAATGGAGCTAGCTCACATCTGCCCAGCTTGGAGCATAGACAACAGGGGCTGGGTTAGTCTGCTGTAATTGGATACAACATTGACACAACCTGTAGTCCTAATTCATCAGGCTGCATCAGTAATTGGCTCAAAGAAACGCGACCACTCATAGACTTAAGACTCGGCACACACTTAGGTAGCTTGTTGCACTGGAGCTGATAAAATGAAGACTCTGAAAGATCCCTTGCCAGTGCGTTTAGTCTCACCTAGACCTCTTTCAGGGGTTTGTTTGGGAAATATCTCCTGTTGAATTATTGATCATTTAAGTAAACAGAGATGGAGACAACTGACAGAGTTCGAAAGTGAAAACAAAGAATGGAAAGGAAGAAAATGGTAAAGTATAGAAAAGCTGGGGTATGAAGCATACACATTACCTATATTAAAGGATATTCATGTTATTCTATGACAGAATAGCAACATTATGCCTTCTGGCTCATGTTAATACTTTGGTTAAATCCCTTAAGTAGATTAGAAAGAATTATAGATGTTACTGGACAAAAAAACCCCACAACTATGAACAGGTAGTATGCATGTTTTAGTATATATGTAGCTACCAAGAAAGTACTGGTGTGGTACAGAAATAGCGGAGAAGCAGACTTACTTGGGTTCATGAAGGGCAAGTTACTAAGAAAAATGAAGGGTTGGAATTTTAAGCTTTACAGGTTCCCTTCTGATGATTTCCATGCTCAGCTGCTCCCCACCCCTTTGGACAAATTTAATGATAAATTCCTTCTCTTATCAAACAGTAACCCCAAGCCGCTTAAGGAAAGATTGCAAAAACAATCTTCCTGCTGCTTTTTCATATCTTCATGTGTCTTAATGTATTCTTCACAATTATTGAGTTATATTCTAGCCAGGGTAAGCTGGAAAGGTCCCACTGAATCAAAAAGGTAGTGCTGATTCCTCTTAAGGTTCCTCTGATTTTCACTCTATATTTTTCACTCTATAGTATTTTTGCAAACTAAACTTATTATATTCTTCCACACTTCTCTATTCACAAGAAAGGCTTCAAAATATAACCCAGGTGACTCCTATAAGAATCTGCAATAAACATACAAAACCTGAACATGTACCCATATCCTCTCCAGAATCTTAGAGATGTGGATATGTTTCCCATAAAGCATTAATTGTTTTTTTGTTAGCATTCAAAAGATATGTTTTGTTGGTGCCTCCAGGTATTTTTCATTTTCCACTTCCAGCAGTATTTATCAGACCTCCTCGTGCTTCTCTCATTAGATTGTTTGCCCTTTCGAAATGCACAGCAACATTCTACTCAGAGAACAATACATCCAGACAAAACACCACCTTGTTTAGAAATACATAAGTTGATTTCTTGTTTGAGCACAGGAAAAAAACAACATTTCAAATTCCTCAAGAAAAACTTCAAGGACATCAGACAATCCAGTGCAGACTGACACTGACCCAGCAGAAGTGAGACCTGGGATAAGTCTCACTTCAATCCAGTTTTCTCCTACAATCACCTTTTGCTTACTCTCCTTCATCAATAACTTTGTTCTTATTTTGAAATGTTCCTAAGACTTCTTTGCTATATCCTGAAGCTTCTGTACTCTTCAAGAAGCAGAAAAACACCTGAAACCCAAGGCACCAAACACAACTGAAAACACACAAACCACAGTCTCGTTATTCGGGGGGTACATACATCCCATAAAACTGATTAAATATAGTCAATAATTTCCAGAAGATGACACCGCATTACTGTTATGACAGAAAAGATTTACTGTCTGAAGTATTGTATAAAACAATTACTAACGCTAAGTGTAAGACTAGCAATGCAGTATTTTAACAGTGCACAGCAAAAAACTGCACATATGAGAGAATTTTAAAGGCTACCACAGAGACTGCGAACTCTGTAACAATCTATAGACATCTTTTGGGGATTTCAGCTAAGCCTATTTGAGATCGGGGGCGGAACCACAGAGAACTGCAATGGAAAGGTGAATATTGGTGTGAGTGGAGAACAAATGGGAATATCTGGGTGTGGAGGCACCCCAAGGAGCACACAGCAGGTCTCAGGTTAGCCTGTGGCTGTGGCATTCAGGTTAGCAGCTCATCAGGGCTCCAAAAAGGTCAAAAAAACCCATGTTCAAAACCTGCACATGGTCACCAGTCTAAGAAGACCCCAGGAGACATGGAGGTGTCTTGACAGCTAATACCTCCGCATACATTTAAAACAATCATGCTCTTAAAAAATTAAAAATAACTAAATAGAATGTTGTTGTTATTATTGTAATTTTAATTATTCATTTTACTGCGGTATTCTGGCATGGGTATTTGCCGTACTGGTGATAAAATGTTGCAACAGTATTTCCTCCAGAAATTATGAAAGAAGATCTGGATCAGGCCTTTAATCCTATTACTGATTTTGACTATTTTTCTGATTTACTTGGATTAGTTATTCTGCACATTTTCCCTTCAAAATGTCTTGATGCCTCTTATTGCTAGAACATGTGTGACCACTCTAGGATGGTCTGTCACTCACAGAACAGGCTTATGAAATTTCCTTGCTGTGTACAGACATACCCTAGTGAGAGAAGGTAAATATCAGTTTTCCTTTCTTTTCTTCTCCTTAAAAAGGGCAATTCCCTGGAAGTTTGCAGTAATATGCCATAGTTTCATGTGAAGAGCTCAGCTGAGACTGTAATATAAGTGTCAGTCACTTGATTGACAGCATGTGAGGAAGCATGATTTTTTTCTTCCTCATCCCAATGAAATTCTGATGGCAAATCTGTGCTTATGATGCTAGACACTTGTAGTTACTCCTCAAAACCAAAACATTTTGAGGAAAAACGTTGTCTGCTCCCATAAAGAAAACTAACAGAATCAAAACTGGAGGTATATCCCTGCAAACCCCAACGAATTTACAGGCCATATTTTTAGTGCGGTGATTAGCATGGAGCTGCCATTCAGTGCATTACTCACCGGTTAACAAAGGTACAAAACTCTTATTCGTGGTTTAGCTGAGAAAGAAGATATCTCTTCAAAAATAAACTGTTTCGTTTTTTAAGAGTATCTGTTACAATTCTGGATTTTTGAGAACTGGGATTCACCAAAGACATTTTAGAAGTAAATGTCTGTCCGAAAAGCACGGCTCTAGTACTGAAACATAGCTGTGAAAAATGGCCCTTTGGTACTGGTTCCTGAGGACCTTTGGACCACATGTACTCAACGTACCGGCTGCCCAGCTGGTGAGATGATGCTGGGATCTAGAAATCAAGCCTGACATGCTCCTAAGAATGAGAAGACCTGTACGCGTGTCAGTACCTGAGCCGGGCATTGGTAATTCCTCCCTGTGTGAGGAGCTGGATGAACACAGAGTTCAGAAATGCAGGTGGTAAATCAGCTGGAGGGGAGTAGCAAGGACTCGGGGCCAAACAGCAATACAAGTACACCAGGAAGAATCCGTCAGGCAAGGCAAATTTGATTTCGAGTCCCCATAGGTGATGCTCAGATTAATTTCAAAGGGGTCTTTGTAGATACAGACCATCTCCTCTGCGCTACGTGAAGTCCGGGTTTGATCCGGGGGGACAGGATTTTCAAAGTAGAATAATAAGGGCTTGTTCACACAATCTTTTCCTGTTCCAGCTGTGCTGGCTAAAGAGTTTATTATCTGAACTCCCTAGCTGCGTGCTGGTATCCGCTTGCTGGAGGTTGGTTCCCCTTCTGACATTCCATCTGGGGAATGTTTTTCTCACAATGAACTGGTTTGGCTCAAATAGTTTAAATGCCAGGGAGGGCTTCAGGGCCCTGAAATGTGTTTGTGAATAATCCTGGCAGCCGTTGAGCTGGAAGGTCTTAGGGGGACTGCAGTTACTTCGGAAACTGCCCGAAGTGATGAGGAGTAATGTGGGTGGATTGCACCTCGAGGGAAGAGAGTGAGTAGGCAAGTTGTTCGGGAATGTGGCATCCAGCTCCCATGAAACTTCATTAAAGTTTAAGGTAACCTTTTTAGGCCCAGTTGAAAGTATCATTCTAACATGACATTCTAGTATTTCCATTTTCAGTTTTACTGCTCATCTATATGACCCTGAGTGTGTGTGAGAAGCAACATAGAAATAGGAATAACAGGAATTAACCACTGTTAAAATAGGCGCATAAAATGCAGAGCCTATTGAAATTAATATCAAAGCACTTTCACCAAGGGCAGGACTTCACTTACTGGATGTACTCTGGCGTAAAGCCAGCGGCCGTAGATCAGTGTCAGGGTAGCTACAAATGACTGCTCTGGCAGTGATGGAGCACAGGCACTTTCTATTTTTTATTTTCCTTCTTCCCATTAACTCATGCAAATGATCTGCCTTTCTGTGTCTTTTTTGCTTTAGCAACCTCAGTTAATTCCCTGTTAACATAGATTTTTTCACTCATCCTCAGTAGACATTTATTTCATCTTTTTTTTTTCTTTGAAGTAGAGGGAAGAGAGAGCAACAAGCAGTGATGGAAAGAGATGAAGAATGGCAGAGTAACAAAGCACAGGAATGAATACTGGAGCTACTTTACTCTTATATTAGAACCTGATCAGAACTAATGGACTAAAATGTACAGTATGGAGACAAACAGCAGAGGTGTTTGTAAACTCTTGAACACACTTGTCAGGTAATTCTCTACTCTGTTGCATTTGTAGATGTATCCCTGTAACTGTTTCAGAACAATGGCCTTTGCATATGCCGCGACTGCGTTTTGAACATATTTTTCAGACATATGCCATTCAGTGGTGGTTGTTAAACGCTCCATCCATAAACCATTATGCTCTTCTATATTGAAGTTTCACTGCAACAGGCAGCTGTTTGACAGAGAATAAACTCCTGGGGACAGCAGCAAATCAAATTAAATATATCTCCACAGAGCTATCATAGGGGGTTGCATGGCTTGATAGGCTGCATCAAGAGCAATAAGCACACAAAGGAAGAGCAAACCGGAGATAAATCAAGACAGACCAAATGAGCAAGCAGACAGACAAATCACTATTGGCTCCATGAAAGTCATTAGGAGTTTTGATGTTGATTTCAATAGAACCAGTATTTCAGCTGTCTGTCTGTGGGCAGGAAATTTTTAATCCTATAAAAGTCAGACAGATTATCTAATTATTGTTCTTTTCTCACCCACTTTTATAAGCTTGGTTATGGGAAATGATACTCACTGATACGCCAATAAATAAGCTCACTGAGAAAAGAAAATATGGAACATGCTAATAGTTAAGACTTGGTTCCCTCTTTTCCAGTATTTATTTTCCCCACATAAACCTGTAACCACCCTAGAGTTTAGTAGGGGCTAAAGAAAGAAAAAGGCTTGATTACTTCAAGGAACAGACCCAAAGATGTATTAATCTCAAACATTGAGTTATTCTCATTAAGAACTTTTATACAAACAAGACAACATGAGTGTTTTCTTTCCTCCTACTTTTTTCTATTATGTATACATCAAAGCCTGTCAAATACCTACTGGTCCTATATACACACTCTGCATTAGGGAGAGAGGAGAAACAGCAAGAGAAGTGCCAACAGGGTAAATAAATTCCTCTTAATAAATCCTGTTACATTAACAATGGCCTAAGCATGGAAGTGTGCACTTGCAGGAAGTGCCAAGTGGTCACATTGTATCTTACTTCAATATATTTTATATCAAAAAACTGCTCTTTCAATAGGCCCTTTCTCAGCCACTTGTTTCAGCCTGAATATACTCAAATCCTCAGAATCATTTCCTTCTGGAAAAGAAATGATAAATCTATGTAGAAGTGAGAACAGGCTTTTTCTGTTTTAAAAGCATTCACTCCTACATCATTCATCCTGTTAATGCTCTTCCTCACCCAACATTTCACAGGCTCCTGATCAAACTGTAATTGGGGTCTACAGCAATAGCCTTTTTGTTTTTACCATTTTTCTGAGTGATCTTATCTAATCAGATGCATAACGAAACACAGAGAAATACACTTACGCTGCTCTGACTCACAGAATAATTTCTTACAATCAAATATAACCTTCGTTTTTCCACCATAGATCTGTTAAGCATCCCTCTACAGGCTGACTGGGCAAAGGTGGGATGGACACAGTGGGCAGATGTCCCTAGTTAGGCTAGCCCAGTATTATTTTTAAAATACCGTACGTTCATTTGCCGGTGTCCATGCCGAATTAGTCCATTCAGCTTGCAAGTTCCTGTGCAACCCTTACACCATTATAACCATTTGTTGGTAAAAATTTTCAGCAAGGAGAAAAGCCTTAGGTGTTTCTTTCTGAACAAAGTTACGGGGAACAAGTATCATTATGCTCAAGCGTATATTACTGCTATTCCCCACACCCTTGCTGCTCTGGTGATGAAACTGGGAGATCACCTTGTTCCTGTGAAAGACAGGCAAACCTGTTCTGATTTTATGCCTCTGAAAATCTTTGCTTGCGCAGGCTCGGGGGAAAAATAATCAGACAGCTAAATTCTCTTGAAGCATTCACCTGTACCCAGCATGCTCCATTGCTTGGGATTGCAGGGTCTGAGCAAGAATTCCCCTACAGCTGTGTCCCTGGCACCCAGAGCGGGGTGCAGTACTGGGGACTTCAACTGGCTGTGAGCAAGCTGTCTCCTGCAGCATCACGTCTGCTGCTGGCCACCGAAAGAAAAAAAGGGGAGAGCCTAACCAAAGCAGAGCAGAAAGGAGAGCAATGCCGGAAGGGGGTCAGTGGGCAGCTGAGAAGCAGACATCTGATGTCCACCCAGAGAGCTGAATTTTGCTGGGGCCTCTTCCCTTATCGTCTCCCTGATTCTGAAGAATCCCAGCTTTCACAGGCACAGTGGAGTTTTTTGCCCCATTGTTTCTGAGTCTCAAGCAAGAGCAGCTGAGTCCCAATTCATGAAGTTGTCAAGCAGTGCGGACTACGGTCAACAAACAGAAACTCCACAAATAATGCACTACAAAAGTACTAGCTAGAATCAAGTTGCAGTCATCTTGTGTTGGGCTCTCAGCATCAGTGGGATATGTCTGTCAGGCACAGCTCTGTGGCAGTTACCCCACTTCTACTACAGCAGATCTAACAACCCCGTCCAGCGCCGCAGTGACATGCATATCATGACAAATCTGCAACTGTCATGTTAAAGAAAGGCTTGAGTGGTGTGCCATAAATAAAGCACAGAGCTTCACATTTTGAGTACGAGATCAAAGATCTATGGTGTAATATGTATTTCAAACACAGAACTATCTGCAACTTGCTTAGACCTCAAAAGATAATTATTCAAAAATCCCATTAAAACTTTATCCTTTCCCTAAAGCCCTACTCTTAACTTTAACATAACGCGTTATGAGAGCTTTCCTTGCAACAAGTATATGAACTTTCAAGGCCATCTTGTCAGGAGAATATTCTTTGAAGAAAAACACTAACGTTTATCTAAAAAATTTAAGCAAACATATCTTAAATATTTAAATTGCATTTTAAATACCGTTCTGGAACATAAAGTCTATCTAAGTATATTCTTAGACAGACTGTAGGAACTTAATGGGTTTTTTAACTTTTCATTTAAAGTTCTTGCATCATTTCCTTTTTTTGTAGTTAAGCAGAAACAACCTAGGTCATTTTAATTCTCATTCTTTCCTTTTCTCCACCACTCCCCCCAACATTCCCAAATTCCAAGTCTGGTTAAGATTCAGTAAATGGTTCCAGCCTAATCCCCAGTAATCGGGTTCATGAGTTGTCTGGTTTAAAAATCTCATTTTGGGGAGAACTTTGTGTATCTGTTTCAGCAAATTAGTGACCATAATTTTCCTTTGTACTTCCCATTCTTTAAAAAAAACCCATCAGTTTGAACAACTGTAGTAAAAATTGCTTTTTTGATTACCATTTCTTAAAAATGGAAGCAGAATATCTTTTATTTCTCACAATCCTACCAACCCAATCCTACCTAGTTTATCTCTTTCAGCTACTAGTTGCAGGCGCTGCCTTTCAGAGATCATAACTGCTAATTCTACCCACAATTAAGATAATGATGATAAAGAGATAGATATTGATAAATATTATACAAAAATGCAATACAACCTTTTTCTCTTTTTCTATAGGTGAGCTATTGTGGTGAGCTAATGCATTCTGCAGGGAGTTACTACGTCTCCAGAAACAGCCATATGAAAATGAATGTAATTCCTTTAAAAAAAAAATTTAAAATTTGCATTTGCACATGTCCATTATAGCTTTGGCAGCATATAGATCTTGAGTTTGCATTTGTCACTCTGACAAAACAATCAATACAACCCAAATCCCACACTTTTTTTAGAAAACAAATCTCCCATTGACTTCAACAATGGTAGCAATTAAATAAGATCAGCAGATTCCAGCATTTAGCAAACCAAATTAAACGCAAACTTCTGAGCCTCGCCTTAAGCAGTCTGCATAGACAGGATGCATCTGCAGTTGGTACCAGATTTTAACACTTGTTGATAAGAAGAGAAAAATGCCAGAAGCTGTTCTTCCAGCCCTGCGCCACTGAGGGAATTAAGAGAACCTCAGGAAACTAGCCCAAGCCTTTTGCAGGAGCAGTAGCTAATGAATAGGCTGCTATTGAATCCAAAGAAGCCAATGAACCGTGACAACTTTAGCAGGGTTTGACATGTACTGTGTGAACTACCCTCCACCGCAAGGCTTAGCAGGTGGGTACTGGCTTCCAGGCATTGCCATAACAAACCACTGTTGGAAACAGTGACTGGAAGAGAGAATCCCACGTTAAGCTGTCCCCGGGCTTTCAGCTACAGTCTGAGTATAAAGCTTAATAACTTCTCCAGCATGTCAGATTACATATTGCTGTATCTCAGCGTACTCCAAGTACTTATCAGTCCTGGTACAGATTTAAGAGAAATAAGTATGTGTTCATTTATTATATATAATGTGGCAACAAGTGATTTTTTTCCTGAACAGTTTCAAGTATCTTCAATAAAAAACAAAACTTAAATCTGACTATAAAGTGCCTTGAATCTAACCCACTTACACTATGCTTAGTTCCCTAACTATAAGCATCTAGCTTGGATGTGACACATCAAGGCAATTCAGCATGCCTTAGCGCACTCTGTACCATGTAGTCGATGCTTTGATGGAAGATTTATGGCAGCTACGTGTGGAAAAACATCAACCAACAGACAGTCACTTGCATAAGTGCAGGAACACGTCTGAACAGTCTTATGACATGGGACTTCCCTTTAGGTCCGTTTATGATTCCTCTTTTGAAGACAGGTACTAAACAGTGATGAATATCTATACAACATCCTAGGGGTCAGCACACTTGCTTGAGAAACGTTTGGGGATTCACCTCTCAGTGATATTAACGTAGTCTTTTTCTTCCACCTGATCTTCGTTGTGTTTGGAAATGAGTATCTTAAAGATATCTGTTCTTCTATTAAATGTGTTGAAAAATTCAAATGCTTTTGGAAGGAGTAAAATAGACAATCAATGTGATTGCTTATTCCTTATTTTCTAAAGAAAACAAGCCTAAATACGTGTAAACTGTTCCTGACATGCTGACCATAACCCTGATCTTTCCCTTCCTAGGGGAGTTTCCCTATGAAGAGGCTGAAGAATCAGACTACCATAACCTTACCCTGTCCAGTTTAATAAACCCTTGTACTCGTTTCCACAAGGAGACCACAGGAGGCATGTTTTGTAGGTTATGACAGTCAACAATCAAATAAACTGCAGTGATATACACGGAAAGTTTGTCTGATTCAAGAAGCACTTACTCCTTTCTTTTAACAGGACTTTGTGATGGCTCAGCATCTGCAAATAGGCTGAATATCCTCCATTCAAGCAAGATTTTGGCCTCTCATTACCCATCCAGGGCACATGTTAGAACACAGGTCCTACTCAACTCCATACAACTTGTACAAAGAGAAACCCTACGCCTGTGACAAGAAAAATGGTGTAAGTTGATCACAAAACAAGCAGAAGTGACAAAGTAACATCAGTTCTATTGATTTGCTTTCAAAAGCTAGATGCAACTGTGAAACCATGATGCTTTTATACGCTGCGCCTAATAGCAGAGCTTACTGAGGGAGTCAGCCCCTGAAACCAGCCACCTCTTTTTACTTCTAGACACAGGTGAAGAGAAGGTGTCTTGAAAAAGGCAAGGATACAGGCTGAAGGGCGAGGGCTATTGGCAAAGCCTACTGGCAAATCCTGTGCTTTTAACTAGGCAATGGCATTACTTCGTGGTGGAGGGGTTTCTAACAGGAGCTGCTGTCAGGTGCGTTTCTATGAGGAAAGAATGGCATTGTACCTTACGAATATTGTGTTTGCTATCAACTGCACCAAGAGGGCAGCCGAGAAAATAAATGCTGGTAGAAAACAAAGCAGCCCCTGACCTCAACATGTTACGTCTCCTCCCAGTGCTTTATGGGCTGAAATAAACTCTTGACTTAAAAGTCAAGTCCTACAGGCTACAGTTCTATATAATGATCCAGATACTTCACATGTTGTACTGTTTACTGCCTCAGTGTTACATCATGACCTAGAACGTCACATCCAGTTCAGCAGTACCGGTTAAAAACCTGCACTCAAAACCACTGCCCCCTACCCAGAAACTCACATGCCACCCTGTTCGAACGCTACAATAAAATTGGAACTGTGAAGGCTGCTGAGAAGTAGATGTAAGCCAGTAGCAGAAAGCTGTAACTTTACAAAATAATTCTCGGTCTTCACTATGCTTCATTTTAAAACCTAACAATGGAAGAAGTGATAGATTTTAAGCTATTGCCCTTTTATTAATGCTGGTTTTCCACCCATAGGACATACCTTTGGGTATTACTCTACAGCTATCAATACCATTGCTTCTAACAGCTTAAGCCTAGATAACTATAGGGATACTTTCACTCATGGAACAGTTGCGAAACAGCTGGCTCCCAAGACGGATGTTTAAGAAGCCTCTAATATTCAGGATGGTAAAGGGAAGGGCTGCAAGATGGACCCGATGTGCACAACCTGTGCCAGTTTCTGTTGAGATGTGCCACGGCAGGTTTCATGCAGGCCAGGTCAGAGCTTGCAATGCCATGCAGCGCCGCCAGCTTTGTAACACGACCCACGCACGGCTGCAAGAGTTCCCAACCGCTAGCAATAAAACAGTATTCGCTATGAAATGACATCACCTGAGAAGCCGTTCAGAAAAATGGGAAGGTTATTTATTCGCTTTTTATCCAAAGAACAAACAACCCACAGAAAGTAAAATGTACTCATGATTTCAGCCTTGGCACTTCAAAGTGAAACACAGTGCAGTATTACATACCCTAAATTAATCTTAAAATACATTGTTTAAAACACATTACTATAGTAACAGGAAGGAATGACTTCAAGATCTTTTAGTATTTCAGCTTCTTTAAAGGACAGGCAGTTATCTCTTCTTTAACATTACGTGCGTGCTCTTCAGAAACGGCACAACAATTTTTACACATGGAAAGGGAGAAAAAGAAACTGGACTTCTCTCTTCTTTCTGTGTTGTGAAAACTCACTTTGAGATAAGATCCCTCTCTAGTGACATAATTATTGTCCTAGTAAGTAGTACAGATGGTGAATACTTATTTTTTTCTCTTCAGCATCATTCATGCTAAAATCACTCTTTAGTAGCAAGTTGGAAAATCCAAGCACTGCTAGACAATTAAGAGCCAATGACCAATGAAAGAAAAAATAGCACTTAAAAGCTGAGGGCTTTTATGAGCAGACTGTCCCACCTTCATCTTCAAATTATCCTTTTGCACTTAAATCCGTACTGTGATTCTGATACAGACCTCACTGTATGAATTTTCGGCCTCATATCGCTAACTTATCAATATAACAGATGAAGTGACCTCAGAAAGCAAAACACAACCAATAAGCAAAACCATAACAACTGTTGAAAAGGAAATAACTCTGCAGGTGTTAGGGTTCTGATGGAGAACAGATGTCACATAACAAATGTACCCATCCATAATAGCTCCAGTAAGATGCTGCTACATCTTTGCCTGTAATCTGCTTAGCCCCACATCTCGAACACATTAGAACAGCTCCTGTGAATATGAGTAAATTAAATTGACTGCTAATTCATCATCTAAAGAAATGCGGCATGTGCGTGAGGTGAGGTAGAAGTGGCAGATCTGTTGACGACACGCCAACTGAACTACACTGGTCAGCTGCTGAGCGATCGGTCCTGGCACCACAGCGTACATACAGGTTTGAATTTGGGAGAAATTCCTATGGCTGGTTTAACACATCCGGATGTCAATATCTATTTTCCTGATTTTAAGATTGGTAGGAAGGAAAAAAAAATAATAAATGAAATGCTTACTTCCCTTAAGCTGAGGGCAGATCTATGTATCTGTAGTGTCTGTATTCGATGTAAGACGCCAGAGGTGTAGGAAAATAACTGAAGTGTTAACAAAGTGTTAGCAGCTTTGCTTTTTCTTCCTTATAAGCTACTATCACTTCATGTCACTGAACCAATTCTCACACATTTGTCTGGGGGTCCAAGTGGAAAAAACACCTTATCCTTCAAGTCCACCTGTTGAGAGTATAGGATTATGTTGTATTTCTATCCGCAATAAAGCAGGAGCGTTAGTTCTTTTTGAACTCTGGCCAGGTGGATGCACATTTAATTGCCCTCATAGCTCCGCCTGTTCCAAAATAAAAACATCTTCCAAAATAATTGCATATTCAGAACTCTTTCATTTGAAGTGAGTGACCTGGTTTCCTCAAACCTGAAGCGCTTACCTTAACAAAAAGAGAGGGTTCTCTTTCTCTGTTCCTCTCAGCCAAGAATGGTTTGTACATATTTATACAGTAGCTAAATTTCACCTTGAAACCTGAATTTTAAAGTTCAGAAAGCTTAGAAAACCCAACAGGAGAATGAAGCCATCTTCTGACCACTGTTAAAAACAGAAGTAATGTGTCCTATAGTAATGCGTATGGTGAAAATTTCTGTGCCAATACAGTTACGTGGGTATGTTCACCCCAAGGCTCTGTACAAAAACCTGACTAGCAGAATGCCATGCTACGTAGAAAAGAAAAAGCTATGTGCGAGTAGTTTGTTCAGTCTGTTATTCTGATACAGCTCTGATATTCTAAACTGCAGATAGCCATTTTTTAGTAAGCTTTTCACACAGGTTGCTAAATATATATATATACACACACACTGTGTACTCCCTGATGTTCACGTTCCAGCTCTAAAACTTGCACAACAAACTTCAGATGGAACTTTAACAAAATTATCATAACGCCTTAAAAATGTGGGGTTTGGAACAGAAGTGGCAACCAGGTTCTTCATGTAATAATGCCATGTCAGGAGAAGACACGTCCTAATTAATCCAAAAGATCATATAGATTTGACTCCAATTGTCCAGCTGCCTCCAACCCATCAACTGCCTTCAACTTCCAGCCTGACGTCTGCTGTGGCCATGCAACTGTTCAGTATCTGTGATTAACTTTCAGCATGTCTCAAGGGTGAACCAGACTGTAATTTTAAAACCTTCCATATGAAGTAGTATAAAGACTATTCATACACGTGGTTGTGCAGAATACTTACTGTAACTACTGATCCAAAAGCAAAGATTGAGAATCATTCTGAAGTTACCTCCTCAGGTTGGCTAGGATGGAGTTGCCTGTTGTCTCTCGCTAAAAGTTTCCAATGCTTTGAGTGCCTAATCCTTAGTTCTTAGCTCCCCAACTGAGAATAAATAAAGAAATCTAAAGATTATTTGATTATACTGTCTACTTCTACAGCGTTCCCTAGTGAAAATTCAGCAAGCTGTTCAAAGAAGGTGAAAAAAAAAAACAAACCCTATCTTATATTTTGGCTTATACCATATTGCCCCTGATATGCACATCAGAACGCCGCCACCACCACAGTTCAAGGGGAACTCAACTTTTCCCTTAGCGATTTTTGGAACTGAAAAATTGCTGGACACATCTTGCTTTCAAGGGGAAGACAGGATTATTTTTTTTTAAATCATATCTGATCAAAATCAACAAACTAACTTTAACCTGTTGATGTATAAGAAAGCTGTTGACTTTTCTGGAACAATTCTTAAAAACGTAACGAAGGCAACATGGCAGAGGAGAGCTGCCCCTGCTAATGTGCCATCACGGCCACCGATAATCATCTGCTGTATAAAAGTGTCTTTGCTCTCAGGGGAATAACAGTCAGTGAACATACTCTCTCCTTTGACTATCACTGTTGCAAAATGTACCATGAGGAGAAGTTAAGGCAAGGTTTTCTCTGCTTCAAAGACATGTATAATAGATTCCTGCACCAGGTTACCAGCTTGGAGGATGGGATTTGTTTCTAATAATCAATACTAAAAAAGTGTATCTAATTATATAATTTCCTTCTAGGAGAAAGGCTAATTTGACACTTACAGGTTCCTTCACTTCTGTTTTCATACACGAGCGGTAACTCTATCACTTTCAATTCCTCTGTATAAATCTTTTCTTGAAAACAGGACTGAATTTGACCAGACACGGAATAAATCAGAAATAACAAAGCAGCATGAAATTCTGTTAAGATGATCCTTCTGCTGTGGTGATACTGTTATGAAGGGGGGTTGTTACGTGAAGGAAGGTACATGCTGAAATACACAAGACATGATTTATTAAGTTTATTTTATTGATTTACAGGTCACACCTACATTTTTATTAAAAAAGCTCTTTATCAACTTAAAAAATTACCAATGTATAATATACATATTTGAAAACTTCTCAACTGAAGTATCAGACACTCTTATTCCCCTCTCCTATTTGAACACCTCCTTCTTGCCGATTATATTTTAGCAGACAAAAGTGCAAATATAATACTACATACCTGCTGCACTGAGAGATCCTGATTTTTTAACAGTATTAATGCAGGGCTTTTCCATGCTCCAGCAAAGGATTCAGTGAGATTTTTAGTGGGTTTGAAAAAGGAAAATACCCAGAGGTTTTACATTGAAGTTTTTGAGAGAGAAAAAGACAAATATTATCAAAATAAAATTGTAGATTACTGTTTTGCTAATATATTTGACAAAAATTTACCTTCATTCAGTAATTCTTTTCAAGTATTTTGGTACTGAAGTATATATAGTAGTATTATGACAAATGAGTGCAGCTCCTTTCAAAGACAGGTTTATTATCAACAGAGTAATGGTACGGCTCAAGTATTTTCTGTTCAAGTTACCACTGAGTTGTAAGGGAATGAGAGAATTTTACTGACCCTTTAATACATACCTCCAACCCACTTGCATGTAACAGTTGTCTAGAACTTACAGTGACTCAATCACAGCAAATCAGGTTTTGAATACATGGCAGTGTAAGCACGAGAAATGATAATCTAGGTAACAGGAGCCTGCTGAGTAAATTTGTTTTATAATGGACATCCTCATTTAAATACAGACGCTGCAAAATATTACAGCTCTTTATAGGTGAGGAACACTTGTTCCTAGTTTTCCTAACATTTAATTAAAGCTTGCTATTTTGCTGGAACTGAGACACCAAGGAAAGAACCTGCTCCGAGGCTTTAATTTGTTTAGTCCCCAGGTATGCTGCACTATTACTGGCTGTATCCTCTAAGTAATACCGGTAGTTTACCATCATGCCACAAGAAGCAGCAATGCCCCGAGGGCTTGTGTCTGCCATCCAGTTTATCCGCCACATCACAGAGCCATTCTGAAGATGAAAATTTGCCACTGGATTAAGAGCATAGCCACGATGTTTCTCTCCATACAAATACCAGGCACAGAGTCTCATAAATGGTGAATGGAGCACTTTAACTAATTTTTCTGATCTCACCCACTCATTGTTATTTAAGAGTTTCTTTAGAGTTTCAGTAGTAGAGTCTCCCGTGATCTCAGAGATTTCTTGCCACTCTGATTTTGTAAAAAGTTCATTTGTTTCCAGTTCTTTAGTTTGTGAGGAGAGGAGACCAACAAGCCATTTTGTGAATCCCGGGATAGGTGAAAGAGTAGAAAAAGCTTTTATCTGAGGAAGTTCTTTCTGCAGGAGAGAGAAAAAAATTCATAAGTTTTGTCATGATTGACAGTGAGAAGTTATAGTGAAAGAACAGTTGATACCCTTCACTTGATGTCAAGCAAAAACTAGAGCTTCTGAGAATTAACTGATACACATAGACAAAAAAAGAAAAACAAAAAAATATCAACCTGCCAGTAATAGGTTAGTGACTAGAAAGCATCTGGAGAACAAAGAAAATTTTAACACTGACTAAATTATAGTCCACACACACAATCTACATAAAAGTACTTATGTAGTACTTACCAACACTATGTTCTGGTATATCATTTTAATAGGCAGTAATAAACAAATACAATCGCATGCCATAAAGAAGGTAATCAGAGGAATATGATTTTTTTAAAAAATAAACATACAAGTTTTCAAAACCTTTTAAATACCATTTATTTTTCATATGTAACTATCTTTGCTTTTAAATCAAGGCCAGTTTATTATTTCAGTCTATTGTAGAATCAAGAGAGGTACTATTTCTAGATTTTAATCGAAAGAAGTGTTTCCCGAAAGTTCTGAAAGAGGTTCACTATATAGGCCAGCTACTTTTCATGCTATTCCCAAACTATAAACGACATTGATAAAATAGCAAGACAAGAAATATATACTTCCAGTAAAAAACTTAATCAGTTTAATACTTGTTTCAACAAAATAGAACTTCTACTAATTTCTGAGTACAAACTATTAGCTATGTAATCATGTAAAGCAAAACGTGTAAGGAAAACTGTGTGTTACTTCTGGTGCACACCAACATGAAGAATAGAGAAGGCTGTCACTTGGACTTCACAAAAATTACATCAGTGAACACTGCTGAAGGAGTAGGGGGGACAGGGAGCAGAGGGAAGACGGAGCTGAACTGAAACAACCACAGTGCTGTTTTAATTACTGTTCATATAGGAAGAAGTGGTAAGAACCAAGACATTTGTCAACATTACAGAAGCATCTTAATGTCAACAGAAAATTGTCTTTAAATGACTACAAAATGCATTGTTTCTACTTTGAGTATTACCAAGATAACCATTAAAAAGTCATCATCGCTCAGATGCTACCTTACACTAGCAAATGTTAATGGAGCGCACGCTGCTAGGTTGGTTGTACCGCACCTGCGCTGTCGCATCCTCAGGTGCTGCTGTGCTCCCCACAAGGCTGCCATCTGCATTCTGTTTCATGAGGATGCAGAAGCGAGGGAAGGCAGGTCTGGCATACACCTCCGCTACCGACTGGAGCCAAGCACCATTTCTAATAACTTCGATAACCGCAATAATATTCAGCTGGTTATTTACAACATCTTCTTCCTTCCCACACAGAGCTTCCTAAATAGCTTACTGCTGTTCTGCTGGCTTCCGGCACTGCAATGCACCGGCCAGCTCAGACCTACCACCTCTCCCCTTTGCAACTTACAGTTGCATAAATTGGATAACCTCACTTGCTCCCCTTATCTGAAGTTCTTTGACTATTATATAGATATGTAAGTCAAAGAATTCTGGTTTTGGGACCGCACAGGAACAAGGCAGGCAGACCAAGTTACAAAGAAACATCCCATTTCATCTCCTTAGAGAACTGAATAAAGCAAAAAGCAAATTATTTTATAAAAACACTCATTTCTATCTCTTACTGAACAAAACAACCACTTACGTAATCAGAGAGAGCAGGAGATCCTGGCTGCGTCGTATTCTCAACTGCTATAGCTACCATGGTCAGATAATGTAATACTAGAAAAGCGTTGATCTCCTGTGATATGATATTTTATTCTGAAGAGTAATTCTGAATTATAAGACTGTAACAAGATCTGTGAAATACAACTATCATGTTTCATCACGTATGCATTTCATAAGAGAAAAATTATTATTTGGAAATTGATGTGAAGACATCTGTCGAAGGCAATTTCTGCTGCTATCTTAGCACTTAGCACAATTTTAGAGAATACAGCATTTATAAAATAAAATAGTTTAATAGAGTTGTGCTCTTACTGCAGGCCATGGCTACAAGAGGCATGGATATGGAAAATATGTTTTAATTAAAAGAATGTTTTTTGTAGTAGACAGTTCAGCCGTTTTAGAAAAGTTTCCCCTCTGCTTTTGAAAAAGAGAGCAATGACCACAATAAATTAAAAAAAAATCTGCATTTGGGAGCAGAAAAAGGGCAAGAATGAAAACAGAACAAAGCAACTCCATACACTTCCCAACCCCACACTGAATACTTCCCCACAGATATAAAGACTATTTATCCACAAATCAATTCAAAATAACTTACAAAATCTGAACACAGAATCAATCGCACCCACTAGATCTTCCTTTGATCACCCTTCATCCACCTTCTTGTAGGGTTTCTGAATCAAGGATATACCTAACCATCACACTTGGAAACCACTTTTCCTTAAAGCAGCAGGACCTTAGTGAGTGCAGTAGAGGAGAGCTATGCTCAGATGCCCCCTTATCAGCTACACTTTCCTTGACTGAACACTGGCTCTCACCAAAGACAACACTACTAGCATAAAACCACAGATCTCCTGGAGAAAGAGGAGGGAGAAAGATAGCACAGAACTGAATTTTTAAAGGCTACTGGAAACATAACATCAAGACATTTGCTCCTGGAGAAGCAGCTGATAGCTTTCAGTTTTGTCAAGATGATAACGAGCAGCATCACGTGGTACCTTCATTTCTCCATCAGTGCACTGAAAGCTGACCAGTGGTGACTGCACTGTGACCGGCCGTAGCTTAGCTGCTGAGACAGTCTGCTGTCAAGTAATTTGACTTTTTGCATGTCAGCTCTTGCTGCAGCTAGATGAGTTTCTGCCCAGAAGGGAGGGCCACAACTCCCTTCTGAAGATTCAGTGATCCAGTACCCTTCTGCCTGTCCACACAATAATGATGGATGACAACTCAGCAACTGCCTACGATGTGACAGACCTGCAAATGAACCCTACGGTACAGAAACACAAACCTGTAATCTATAATGAGAAGTACCATTTTCATGTCAGCATCCTTAAGCAGTGGCAAGCTGCCCCCAAAAGACACTGGACTTCAAAATGGGGTTTCCTTCTTCTATGTCTTCATTCCCCGTTGTGCTTTAAAGTTCATCTTTAGTCCATAACACAGAGAACACAAGAGAGGGATAAATTGTTAAAAGTTTTCAAATTAATGATATATCAATGGGAAATCCTAGATGTGCTGCTAGAGGGAGTACAGATAGCACTATTGTGCATTAGGGGCGAAAAAGGAGGGGGGAAAAAAAAAAAGATAAAAAGGTTGTTGGAGGCTATTTTCCTCTAGACAGGGATTCAAGGGATACAGGATGTGTTGCTTTTTGACTCAAAGATGGGATTATATTCCTTAAAGGTTTTCCTTTTTTTCCTAACTGTAGTACTCGTCCTATAAAAGATAGTGCCTTTGAGAATATATTGCTTAGGTCTTTTTCATGAATTCTTCACAGATGTTTGTGGTTAAAACCTGAGAGAGGAAGAAAGAAGGTAACGTTGAAATTTGAGAAGCAGAAACTCTTCTTTCAGGTAAAAGGAAAAACTGATTGGACCACAAAGTCCAGGCGGGAAGTCTTCTGCACCATCTCTGCTAAGAAAGCACAGTGTTGGAAAATACTGTTTTGCTACAGAACTGAGCTAACAAACAGGGCTTTTCACACAGGAGCTGAACCACACCCATTGCTTCCATCGGGTAACAATTCCCATCTCGTCTCACAGCTTGCAGAGCCAAGACTAACAATGCACCATCCACAATGACACAGGTGAGAATGAACGATTTCTTCCCATATATGTTTGTTAACAATAAAGACTGCAAAGTTGCTAATTAAGAAACTGACATATTGTTTCCTCGTGATGTTGACTGCTCTTTGTTTATGTCACTTTCAGGACTTGTTCACCAAGCCCAACCCAAAATATTTATCAGAAGTTAGTAGCTCCTACTCTACTAATAAATACAAAATGGGAAATTGTGCTTATTTTTTACTTCTTAGGACAGATAAGACATGGGAAAGTGACCCCATTTTGAAGCTACAGTCCAGACTACTACATATCTGATAAATGTTTCAGTTCAGGAGCTTATCTGAGGCAGCCTTTTCTTGTAGAAAAATAAATAGATGCAGCAAAGTATGTACATTTATGTTGTTGCTAAATTGATGTGTTAGTTTCTAAGGCTATTGGTGGAGATCCATTAATGTTTATTTTCTTGTCAGAAACCCACATGCCATTAAGAAACAGCTGCTCATTTTGTTCTGGGGTAGATTTCTGGTTTTGGTTGCCTTTTAAGTTTGGCTTTTTTTCATTGCAGAAAAGCACAGATTTCTCCTATTATCCATATCTCATCCGAAACTGTCTTGCGCTCTGAAAGCTGCAGTCCAAGGTCACATTTTTCATCAATGAAAGCAAAGCCCGTTTTGGAAATGATGATCTCCCCAGGTCACCTAGATCAAATTAAGGTAGAGCAATTATCAACAGTCCAAGCAGAAAGTTAAAATCTGCCACCAATTGTTAAGTATTCTACTGAGTCACATAGTAGCTATCAGTTTTCTCCCCCAAATGCCACAGGCTATAAAATTCTAAGCAGTTTTCTCAAAGGCTTCACCACAGTTATCTGTGTCTGTCATCTGCAGACTGAATTGCTATGATGTACCTTCTGCGGAGCTCCAGACCATTTACAGTGGCTATAAACACATTCTGAATTAAATGTCTGTCTAATGTGAAATCTATCTGTCTAGGCATTCACCAGCACCTATCAG
Organism: Charadrius vociferus; assembly: GCF_000708025.1. Taxonomy (NCBI): domain Eukaryota; kingdom Metazoa; phylum Chordata; class Aves; order Charadriiformes; family Charadriidae; genus Charadrius; species Charadrius vociferus. Next base: position 31,303 of record NW_009647581.1, read on the forward strand.
CTTGCCAGAAATGCATCTGCCTGCTTGTTTTCCAGCACCCAGTTTGGGGTTTGTTTGTATTCTTACTAGTTGTCTGAAATGGTTTCAAAATCCAATTCATTCCTGGGAAAAACACAAGCTTAAATATAAGAAATACAAGAGATTATTTCTGTTGTCTGTTCCCTGCTTTATATACTTTATATAATAACATAACCAAGAGACTATACAAAATGCATAGGTAGCCTATTCTCAGATTTGTACAGGGAGAACTGGGACCAAAGTGGTATCAGTGGACTAACGAATTCATCACACTGCCCATCCAAAATAATCCAAACAGGAGATGCTCAGGTAACAATAGAAGCTTGTTAACAAAACCCTTCTATATTATTTGTCTAGCAAACTTTCGTCAAGCAATCACCAAAAAAAGAATAATCTCCTATTTAGAGCAGCATACTTTCTCCCAGGATGCCCTTTGTATGCAACACAAACTACGTCCCTAAGGTCCTATTCTGATCTCCATTATATCCCTCCATTTTACCCAATCCTATTACAATACCTGTGGCAAATGCCAAATCATAACGTCTAGGTAGAGATTAAGGATTCAAACTGCTAACTGTGCACATATAAAGAGATGAAACGGAGGACTCAGTTCTCTGACTCAACTTCATACGTCCTCCATCTGCTTAAATTAGTGAAAGACTCAAAAGCAGGAGCCATTAACTTCTATGCAGTGCTTCAAACTAACAGTGCTTAACGTGGAGAGTTGTAATCTTCGCCAGAGCCTCTACTGCCGCAGTCTTCCTAATAGTCCTAATAAAAACCATTTGCAAGAAATACTCTTATGAGGGAATCTGTACTTGACATTCTTTGAAGGTGAGAAGTGCTACCCTACATGTGTTCATGTTTAGCAGCGTATGCGACCAGTTCAGACAAAATTATCAAGATTTCTAAAAAATCTTAATTATCCATTAATGAGATTTTAAGGAATCTGGTACTAACTGAATTTATATACATAACTTTATAGTGTAGATACCTGCTAGATCAATGTTTCAGTACAGTTTTTAAAAATCTTGCGAAATAAAGGCTTC
>NW_009647581.1:32399-47092 GCF_000708025.1 Charadrius vociferus
TAACTTAGTGCATGTCTTTTTCTTATCTAATGATAAGCATTCACGACAGGTCCAATTTGGAGTTTTCCTTATGAAGAATGACAGCTGAGAAGTCAGTTTTGAGGTTAGAATGGCACTTACAAGTAGAAGTGTCAGAGCAGGTTAAGTTAAGGCAAAGTCAGATAAAGGATTTTTACTAGAGGATAAAAAAGTTTTAAGAGTTTGCAGTGCCTTGGGAAAATATGAATCAAATAACATTCTGCAGATCAAACAGATGTCCACAAAAGTTAACTCAAACAAATGGCAAGTTATGAAAGTGTATTAATCATCAATGATTCAAATAAAATGAAAAAGAAAATCCTCAACCCCTTCAAATGGTCTCCTCTTCCAAAAGCATTTTATTATCAGTTAAATTAAAGAGAATCTCAACTTACGTAACCTGGAACGCTTGGTGATTTAGCAGCACTTTAAATAAAGATTTGTTTATTGCAAAACCATGCAAAGGTTATATAAAAAAACCTCTTCCTATCAGAGACCTCAACTATCTATTTTTACAAAGGCTGACGGAAGCTTCCTTAATGAGATGTAATTTTTGACCTGAGATTTTTTTGCTGAGGCTATATTGTTTCAGCTGTTGTCACCAAGTCAACTCAGCACTACCGCTATACCACTTGTCCCTTTTAAAGTGCCTCTAATGCAGCTCCAAAGAATTACGTCCAACATGAACACAGATGACCTTGGAAAAAGTCCTGTGCTTACACCTGACCAGAGAGAAAGAGAACATATGTGTGCAATTAATGCACTTAAGTAGGACTTCCAGAATTTTGGGAGACAGGTACAATAGGCTGCCAAGAGTATTACTTATCACATGCCCTGCCTTTGACCCGAACAATATAACTTTGTAGAAATTTCACAGTGTAAGTATTTTGAAGCTGAAATACACAGGGCTTCTCTCCACTGAAAGGCGAAGTCCACTGAGATGGGAGTCACAACATTTATAACAAAAGCTGAACGAGTAGGCATTATCGAAGTGCATCAAATACTTCTGATAATGACAGTGTGATGATTTAAGGTCACTTCACAGATGTAAAATATGTAATGGCAGATGGTTCTTGCAGAATTCAAGACAACAAATTCAGTAACTATACTTTGGAATGAAGAGGAAGCAAGCGTGAAGGAGTGGGAAGAAGAGAAAAGAAAAAAATACTAACATCATCAAAGAGTGGATGAAAACTATTAGAGAACCACATCCATCAGGGAGAAACACTTCCTCTCATCTTTTTTAGCCCTACAGTGGTACCCGAACAAGGTTTATCATCAAGAAAAGGAATGGTGTAGAGGCAATACATGGAGGTTGTTGTACCTTTAATATATAGATATAGAAGAAATATAAACAGGCAGTTTGAGTTTTGCTACAACTTCATAGTCAACTAAGTGCATGTTCAATTTGCCATATAAAACCTTACTAATAACAGCACATTTTTCATAACATCTTAAAGAGCAGCGTATGAAATTTAAGTAGGGAATAAAACCTGCACCTCTGGCATTGTATGGAAAGCACTTAGCTTCCATATTAAGTTATTTAAGCTTGAGGCGATAATTTTATTATTAGAATGTATTTAAAGGCACTTCAGCCAAAGTATTTCCTATTCATTGTGTGTTTGATGAACACTGAAGAAGGACTGGATTTTACAGCACTGAAATGCAGAAACTTTGTCGTAAGAATAGATAAGGAACACATTCTTCTGTTAGACGTGAAATTTTAGAACTTGCATGTAGATTATCTAAGTATGGTATGTCTACTTTATAAGTCATTCATAACTTTTCTTGTGTTGTAAGCAATTAGTGATGGACAAATACGTTGTCAATAGGGTTATTTTATGACAGCAAATCAATTATCCAGAAATTATTTTTCAGATGTGAAAACAGACAACTGAATGAATTTATTCCAATTTCCCCTCAGTCAAGATCAGACAGATGGCATGGCCTAATTATACCTGCACTACTGCACTTCAGACAATTAATCTAAAAGCCATTCTAAAAGCAAGAAGCAACAAAATTCAGCCAAAATATCCATTAAAAATAAAATAAAATAAAAAACTTCAGGGCAGTCAGCTATGATTCAGTAGTTGACTAATCAATCATTTTGTAGTAGTAGAAATTCAGTGCATCCAATTTAAAGTTATTTTTGTGAGTAGAAGTGAAGTTCTTAATCACAGACAATCTTCCAGACATCATTACTAATCCAGATGTTGGAACAGTGAACATAAACAAAAGTAGTGATCATTACCTTTAAGCGGTAGCTTTGTTAATAATTGAAGTAGTAAAGACTATTAAATAAAATAATGTACTCAACAGAGAAATGTGACTGTCTCTTTCACACCACCCTGTATATAAATTAATGCATTTTCGTTCTCCAGTTGCTTTGAAGAAGGTTCTACAAGAAGTCCTAAAACTAATAACAATAACCTCATAGCATCCAATGATACTACACAAATTCATAGAACTCATTGCATAAAGTAACTGATTCCTGTGACTTTCAAATGTCAAAGACATCTTCTTTACTATACTGCAAGAAATGCCTGGGCAAAGAAATCTCTCTCCTTTTTTTTTTAAATACGTATATGCAAGGCAATATGCAACCTGCACACATAACTGGTGGCAACTCAATATAACAAACAAGAAAACGAATTACTTAATGTACAGAAAGTAGATTTTGGAAACTGAGGTTGATTGGGGTCCTGGAAGGGAGCCTGTTAGCAGGCTCCACCAACTCAACTGAGAGACAGTAGTGAAGCATATAATACACTACATTACAAAATACAGCTATATTAAAGCTACTTTCAATAGAAATATACAAACCTGACTTTTAGGCAACCTATGCACGTGATGAGGCAAACACAAGTAATTCACACAGTACATGTCAACTATGTAACAGTATCTACATTTGGCAGACATTAACCAGTAGCAGAAAATGTCCTTCCAATGCTTTACACATCTTCAAAGGCTGATCTGGTCAGGGAAGGAAAAGGGGTGTAGGAAAAAGTAGGGAAAAACCTAGCAGCTCCTTGCCTTGAGCAATGACACCAAATGGAAACTAGAATACCAATGTAAGGGGTGCACAATGGCCAAACAGCATCTTAAGTACACTCTGCCATACTTACCTGCAACTCTTTTACAACCCGCTTGATAAGGTAAGTCCCAAGTTCCACACCTTGCAGTCCCTGCTGAGTCAAACTGATTGAGTAGAAAATCGCTGTTGTAATTTTGTCTGTATCTTCTGTTTCTAAAGGTGGTGCTTCTTTCACTATGGCCTGGGAAAAAATGAATTAAAAAAAAAGGTAGCAGTAGTTATTATAATCATTATGGGGGAAGGGGTCTTTCTTTCTAATTTTCAAATGTATTAACACTTTCCCCCCTGTTTTATTCATCACCCTCTGTGAGAAACAACAAACATCTAATCAAAAAGTAGAAAGAAGAGTTGCTTATCCATTAGCAAATGCAGGAAATAATTGCAACGTGGTTTAAAATTTTCAGAAGTAATCACAACCACTTTGAAGCTTTAATCTCATTTGCTATCTTTTCTTATTTATTTCTCATCATTCCTTATTCTTCTTGCACTTAAACAAAACCCCATAATTTCAGCTTACATAATACAGATGATATATAAAATATCCCTGTAATTTTTAAGTGCCAATTCTCTCATCTCTTAAAAAAAGGAAACAAAAACAAATATTCCCAAATTGTACCAAATCACAGATATTAAAAGAGTTACACTGCAATCTGAGCACTTTGCTGTGTACTAAATGCATCAGTGACTGTACCTGGATGCTGCTGGAGATATCACTGGTTAGTGCAACATGCAAGACTATCAACGGTTCTCCTGGGATTGCACAGTGAGAAAAAAAGTAGCATCTTCTATATGACCCAACTCGACGCTTCATATCAACCCAGTTTCTAACAGGATGCACAGCTTCAGAACTCAATGAGAAAATAAAATAAAAGTAAAATTATATATTTTTTTCATTTAAAGATAGAGGTCAGCTGCCAACCGTACAAGCTCAGGACTTTTCCCATTGATGTCAGTGACAAAAGTCTCCAATCAAAAGGGGAGAATCCGGCTGTGAGAACAGTAAAATTCATCAGCAAACTGTGACAAAGTAGACTGCAAAGGTGTATTGCATACCCACTCTCTATAGTATTCTCTGGGATACGCTTATTATGTATCTGAGATTTCCTTGCACTTTCTGTTCAGTGTAGGATATCCGACTGATATGACTAAGCCATTGAATGACTCTGGATATACTTCTAAGGAACTAGTTTTCCCAAGCTATGAAGTAGTCTGTTAGCAATCCCACAGCCATGTCTTCAACCAATCATTCAAAATATTCTTTTCTCTGTTACCTATTAAAAGTCTAGTGTGTTTGCCAAAATACGTTAAAGATTAAGCAAAATATTACTGATTATTTTTATTTTGAAAATTTAGCTTGTGTAAGATCTCTTCTCTTCAGGCTTTTTATATGACAAAATGCCATACAACGTAACTTTGATTCAGTCACCTTCAACTTCATCACTACAATTTTAAATATTTGACAGAAATTCAGAAATAAATGTTTGAGATTTTAAGGAATGTTTATAAAAAACAAGGTGCTCTCTTTACATACAGATTACAAGTGATACAAGCTCAACATGACCCGGCAATGTGCGCTCGCAGCCTAGAAAGCCAACTACATCCTGGGCTGCATCAAAGAAGCGTGGCCAGCAGGTTGAGGGAGGGGATTCTCCCCCTCTATTCTGCTCTCCTGAGACCCCACCTTGCGTACTGCATCCAGCTCTGGGGCCCCCAACATAAGAAGGACATGGACCTGTTGGAGCGGGGCCAGAGGAGGGCCACGAAGATGACCAGGGGGCTGGAGCACCTCTCCTGTAAAGACAGACTGAGAGAGTCGGGGTTGTTCAGCCTGGAGAAGAGAAGGCTCTGGGGAGACCTTATAGCCCCTTCCAGTACGTAACGGGGGCCTTCAGGAAAGCCAGAGAGGGACTCGATCAGGGAGTGTAGCAATAGGATGAGGGTGAAGGGTTTTAAACTGAAAGAGGGGAGATTTAGATTAGATAGAAGAAATTCTTTACTGTGAGGGTGGCGAGACACTGGCCTGGGTTGCCCAGAGAAGCTGTAGATGCCCCATCCCCAGAGGTGTTCAAGGCCAAGTTGGATGGGGCTTGGAGCAACCTGGTCTAGTGGGAGGTGTCCCTGCCCATAGCAGGGGGGTTGGAACTAGATGGTCTTTAAGCTCCCTTCGAATCTAAACCATTCTGTGATCTGTGCATCTCACCAATTCCAGCCAGGAAGGGGAGCCTCACTACAGTAGAAGTAAAATGCTCTTGAGTGCTGGGCACTGCATGCTGCATCACACTTAAATACTAATTCTCCACCAACGCTGCTGGTGTAGACCGAGAGGCGAAGGTGGCAATGGTGATGGAGCCGGCAGCAGCACCTCTGGGAGGAAAGGGAGTGCGAGAAGGCAGTGCTGCAAGAATCTGGGTTTGTATAAAAATTAACAGCAGCACCTCTGGGAATGTGGGAAGAGTAACTGATAAGTCTGGGAGAAAACGCAGCAGTCTACAAGTGCAGTATATGAGCTAAAGGATCAAATCATTGGGCAAATGGACCCCTTTACCATTTACTTAATTCAGTTTTTAAAGTGTGCTTTTTAGTGTGTTAATTCCTTAATTTATTTTGCCTATGGTTCAGTATTGAAAAGCAGTATCTTGAAAATAGTGGACCTGTGCAGTCACAAAAGTTTCATCACCTTCTCATCAACAAGTGTTAGCAAATTTTAGCACTTACTCACTAATTTTCTGGAGTACTTCACAAGGTGATTGCCAGGTGACCCGTTCCAAGTTTAGGAATCCTGTCGAGAACCACTCTGAAAGCATGTTCTTTAGAACTCCATTCATTTCCTGCAAACAGAAGAATGATGAACTTATCTGCTAAGTAAGCTATGTAGAACATACACATGTGAGTAAAAATAACCTTGATTATTTCAAACTACAAAACTGGGAAGTTCAAGGAAACTAATGCATCTGTTTGAGAAGATTAACCACATAATAGTTCAGATTTCCTCACACAGGACTAAAACAATGAAAACGTTTAAAGACACTGTCTATAGTAAACTGCAGACAGGGAAATGGAAGATAATGCAAAACAACGTAAATGAAAAGCAGACAATAAATAGAAGTATTTGAGCAGTCTTGACAATAAGGCTGTAGTTGCACAAGTGCTCAGATTTAAACACCATAAAAAAAAAAAAAGATGGGAAATTTGATGAAAATAAGGACTTGAATTTCACTGTAATTTTCTACATCTGAATCTCTTCTGAGTATTCAGTAGTTCATGCCTTAGGAAGACTATTAGTACTGGCTTATTAATACAAGAAAGCAACTCACGAAATTAAAAGTTTCCAGTTCCTTACCATATTTTATGAGTCATCTCTACTTTATTAAACATATTTTCCATTGATCTTTATGAGAAAGATACAGAATAGCTATTTACTCCTGCACATTCTGCACCATGATCAGCACATGGAACTTTCTACTTTTGATTGATCTCCAAGGCACACAACATATCTACTGGAGGTGACTGGAACACATACAGGCACATTTAGGCATCAGTAAACTACAAAAATGCTTCAGTTTGAACTTTAGCATGGATTGTACAACTCAGCACAGGAGCTGCACATGCACACTCAGGATGATAAATTAGAAAATTACTATCTTTCAAAAGGATGCAGATAAAACCATAGGCTTTACAGAATTTTTCTTCTAAGTATGAAAATTTTTGAGCAAGAAAAACAAAAGGAGCAGCCTAAGAACTCAAAAATCACAACAGATTTGGAACAGTATGATACAGAATTAAAGTCAACTGTAATATCAAATACTTCCAGAAACATTCATCATAATAATGAATTTTGTATTCCCTACTAATTTCCTGATACTGATCCTGATCAGATACCAATCCACCTAAATTTAGAACTAAATTAACTCCTCCCATAAAAACTCTTTAAGAGTAAAATTGATGGTAATGACCACAGTCATGCAGTTTGCAAGGTATATTCCTAACAAATCCTGGCTCTTTTCCATATCTGAAGTGCAGTCAAATTTTCCTTCAGTTTCCCTCCTTCTTACCTACTCCTTCTACACTTACTAAGTTGTGTTAGTGAAATACATAAGCTTTTGTTTGGCATCTATCTTTGTTTGTGCAGAAATGGACACTATACAAATGATCTAGAAGAAAACAGCTATTCACCTGCATAGAAAATTGTCATGCATGAAAATTTTATGCTGTATATTTTTTCAGTATCATCCTCCAATATATAAGAAAAGAAGAGCTTCCTTATTGAAGCACAAGTTGACAAATATTTCAAATAATGAAAATGTCCATTGCATTGTTCCAAATACAGGTAATATCCATGAACTCTTCCACGCGGTCAACTTCCCCAAGATTTGTAAATTAGTTTTTTGTTCGTCTTTCTCAGTAGAGCTTTCTTTCATTTACAAAATAAACTGTGCTGAACGCCTCCTGCCAAATTGTATTTCCACCTGCACTTGTACTACAAGGCTGAACAAAGCCTGCATATGGTAGTAAGAAAAAAAAAAAATCGTTAAATGAATATGAAACTATGAAAATAATAATACAAAAAATCACCTTAAGTACATTTATAGGGTAAGCGATGTCCACTGGGAAACAATGGAAGCCACACAATGCATGGCACCAGCGTAAAAAGAAACCTCTGAAAAAAATACACATAGGCGACTATCTGCAACAAGTACCACTGAAGAACTGAGAGAAAGGAAGGATCACACTAAACGAAATCCGCCCTAGGAATGGACACTCTTCACAATTTTTTATTGAGGCTTTGATTAAAACGTTCCTGCCTTCTCTGTCTCAAGGTTAACACTATGCTTCGCAACAGCAGCTGGGGACTGCGGGGAAGTAACATCATAGATGTCATTAAAAAGGACCGGATTAGCTATGTCAAAACTTCGCAACTAGGGTAGTTAAGAGGGACATAGGCAGTATACTTTCCCCTGCCTAATAAATGGATCTATTGCACGTTTATAGTAAGTCTGATTTGGGGGGTTTACCAAACACATCTGTTAAACCTGTGCTGCTTTACTACCTCAGAAGAGCAGACTATTTCTATAATATGACATTACTGTGAAAAATGCATAATTACTGTTGGCTCAGGGCCCTTCAACACTTGACGCACTCTGACAATAAATACATCACTCAACAGCCTTTAGAGTAGCTGCAATCGATACTGGCAAAACCATTTTCGCTGATGCTTCTGGGCTAGTGGATTGTAGAGAAAGCAGAGCAGGTAAAACAAGCTGTACCAAAAAGAGCCCAAAATTGTTGGCATAACAGCATCTACAAAAAAGGGCGCTCTCTGGCACAGCCAAGTCACACAGAAAATGCAAGTCCTGGGCAGTACAACTGAGCAGGTACTGGCCTGCAACTTCAACAAGGCTTCCATCAGCAACAGGCTTATTGGGAAAAGCTGAATTTTAGTTCAAGTACTCTGTCATACACAGATTTGTCTGTCTTCTTTTTTTTTTTTTTTAAATACATTTTTTCCTCTCGAACCCTAGAAATATAAGCATCCTAAACAAGTATATTCTGGTTGTTTTGTTTACTCTGGCTTTAAGGTACTTCCCTTGCGAATCCTTGTTTCTGCACAGCTCTGAAGTTTTTCCAAAATAACCATAAATCACTTTGGTCAAATATCCCTTGGTGTAGTGAAAGTCTCCAGGTATTTCAGGATTGTTTGTTTTGTTTTCTTTTGTAAGGGCATACTGTAAACCAGAAAAATAAGCTAGAGTTGTCAGATCTGGGGTCAAACTAACAGATTCCTGAGGCTCTCTTGTCATCCATCTGCTTTTTGGAACACCATTTCCAGCTGCAGTCTAGCTGCTAGGAGGGAAAACTGCTGAGGGCTGCACTCCTGCTAGTCATTATTTTGAACACACTGCTCTGCATCTATTGGCAGTAACATGGCTCAGATGGCAACGAGTGACTTGGGAGGGAGCCAGTTATACTACACGGATCCTGGTAAAAGTAGAAAACATAGGAATCAGATGTATTTTACTTCTCTGAAGCAACTACAGGCTTAGCAAGCACACTCCATCCGATGGGACACAACGATGCCCGACTGAACCAAAAGCTACTTTTCAAGATGCAGAACACATTATATAGAGCTACTTTAGGTCCAAGATACAGCTGTATAAAAGCAATTAAATTGTAACCAAAGAAAATTGAAACACATGTGCTTTTGGTAGTAGTTTTGGAGGACAGAAATACTGTTTATAGGGAATTACAACTCAAGTCAACTGATCTGTCAGTTGTAAATAATAATGCTTTATAAAATAACAGGGCAGCTTGCCCTGTTGGAAGGAACCTACAATCTAGTCCAACTGCAACTGTGTATGTTGACAAAAATTCTTAGTACAGAAAGACATAAAACTCTTTATAACATCCAAACCTGTATTCAATTCAAGTAATCTGAGCAAAATTCTGAGTTGTGTTTAATATCATAGTTTATGCTAAGTTTCTGAAAGGCTTAACTCCAACAATGACAGTCTCTACTTAGGTTCTCTTATTTTGTAAATTTACTGGTAAGTAAATTCTTATTTTTGTTTCAGAGGCCTTTCTAGTCACAAAATTACATCTCCAACATTCCATTAAAAAGACAAAACACATATTTATTATTCAGCATCCCAATTTGAAATCTGAGCAACAAGACATACTCAGATTAATATTTGTAATTACCAGCTATACTTCAGTTTCTATTAGCCAAGTATAATAAACTGTGATTTTTTTTTTTATTATTCTTGTTACAAGACAGCAAATTACAGGCTTTTTGATCCTCACATCAGGTCCCTATTTATTGGGCAATAAATGGGAAAACTCTTCTGAAAAAATTATTTTTTTCACTAAAAAACCCTGCCTCTTTGATGAAAGAAATATTTCCATTTCCCTCTCAAACTACTAAAAAATAAAATACCCCTTACAATGAAAATTCATACGCAATTATTACATATAAACGTAATATGAAACAACAGCAACTAAGGCTCCATGCATATCAAACTGATGGCTCAGTTATTGGTAGTTGGTGGTTAGATATCTGACAGGGCTACACCAGCAGTATTCTGCCAGCCTCACAAGAGTCCATGGTTTAGGAATGTTTGAAGTTTGCCACATATTTAAAAGTGCCTTTGGGGTTTTTTACAAATTTGTTTCAAAATACAGATACAGAATACCCTTGGTGAGATACTGAAAAATACACCCATCAGCAAAATGAGATTCAATAGTGTGATATAAATAAAGAGGGACTGATTTCTGCTTGTTTATTACTAACAGTAATGACTGCAGTGGTAATGGCAGTGTTGAAAACTTCCCTGGCTCTTGTGTTTTATATTGTTCAATGTCTTATTCTTAAAAAAAAAGAATTTTTATTTCCCTTCCCCCCTCATTTAGACAACGAGTAAGTTGTGCACATGCATTTTCAAGTGACTTAATCACCTGTATATGTTATTTTACTGTAATATTTGAACAAATACAAAATAGAAATGCTTTATCAACCAATATCTAACAGTCTAAGCTGCTTCTTTGTTGGTATGTTTTGAGGAAATAGAAAAATATAAAATATTTACAACACAGCAGTGGGTAATCCTTCTTTTAATTGGTCTTTCAAAACCCCAAGTAAAAACTAAGAGCTGTCTACGAAATATTTTAGACAGTTTTGGCAAAAACAAAATCTCAGTAGGCCATATAATGCATTCTGCAATTTTCCTCCAGCATCAAGAAGATCCATTTAATTTTATCTCCACATTTCCTTGTCAGTGCATATACAAATACACAGAAGTTATAAAATTCTTGTTGCACATTTGCCTTTAGAATTTAATCAAATCTAGAATAATGAAATGGCTATACAGGACTTCTGATAGATAAATACCAAACACTTGTTTTGACAGAAAAACTTTTAACTTTCATTTGTTTCTCTCGTTAAGGACTTCTTAGATCTTTAAAGCAAACTGTTGCAATATTTAGACTCTCAATATAGCCACGGTTTCACCCGAGTGAGCAAATACTCTAATCCATCGATGAATGCTCACCAGTGAGACCACAGTTCTTTCAAGGCAGTACAACTGGGTGAAATAAATACAATCTTCTGTGGATGTATGTAGGCAAGACATCTATCACCACAAATATTTTCCCTCCCCAAAAAGCCACGTACAGCCTACACACAAAATATTCTCCCTTAAACCCTGTTCTACCAATTCCTCCACTAAAATTTAAACCCGTTTTCCCTGATTATACAAAGGGCAGTGCTCAAATCTGTGAGAAAGCTTTAAGAAAAAAAAATAATTCAAGGAAAAGTCCAACTTTAGGTCCCTGCTATGTCTAGGAGTGGCTGCTATGAGGGGAAAAGTACCCTAAACAATCATGGTATTTCTTTTTTTCTAGTAGACTAATACAAGAACAACAAGATTACAGATACACTCCAACTACTGCTTAATTATGGAGGCAGGTTTATTTATAAATCAATTTGACAAAACTGCTATCTTTTTCATTATCTTTTGCCAGCAACTTGAACCTCCCACTGACTTTTTCTAAATCACATTGAAAGATGAAGAATATTTTAAAAGCAATAGTTGAATGATTTGCTACCTGAAATGATAGTGTTGCGAATTTTTCAACTAAGTCCATATTTCAAATGCTGAACTGAGTAAGCAAGCAAAATATAAAAAAATCTCAAGAGGAAAATGCTGGCACAGAAAAAGAAGTACTGCAGATGAGAGGGTTCTGAGCAGTAAGAGGAAGAACTACAGTCAGGAAACACATTTTCAGCAAATTTCACTCTGTGAATTGCAAGGGCTCAACCAAAAATCAACTCCTTTAAAAAGACACTGGAAAATGTGCGTGTCCTTCAGTGGAATGAACAGCACACATGACTAGAACATAAGAGAGAAAAAAAAATTCAGATAGCATCACAAAAAAGAATCAGGCCCAGCTTTACTGTAATTTGTCAAACAAGGTATTATGTGCCAGTACTGTTTTTCTGGAATGGTCATCTTAACATTATCCATGAGGCTTACAGCAGTAATAATTGAGTCATATATTTAATAAAAAACAAAAAACAACCTCTGGAACATATTATGCTGAAGAGAGACTTTTCTTCATATGTCCTGTACGTGTTTTGGTGGACTCATTGGCAAAAAGGCTGTATAGCTTCAAAAATACTGTTTACCATTAAATTTTTGCCATCTGATTATCAAGAAACTTGTGTCAAGAGTATTCATCACCTTTTACACATCCACAGAAAGACATTTACTATGTCATAACAACTCATCACTGAGGATGCCTGTAATTTTTCTGTCTTGCTCTAGGTGACAATTCTGCTTTCTAATAACTAACTAAAATATAAACTAAACCGTATTTGCAGCATGTTCCTTCTCCTTGCACAATCCGTCATTTTAAGTATTTCCAATGCATTGTTCAGGGTTTATGTTCAAGATCTATGGGATTCTTCCATTAAGGTAGTCACCATTCTTCTCAATTTCTTGTAAGTCAGCTTTTTCAACCCAATTTGCCTTACATTGGATCCTGACAGCCAGGGCACTATGACCTCTGGTTTAATGGACACTGCTAAGACAGTTCAGTGACTTCAGCGCTCAGAATCTTTCACATGTCTAATAACGAGAGGCATTTTGGAGTGCAGTGCAGCTAGGCACATGTCACGCAACACATAAAATCAGAGTAAGTTAGGCATTCACATTTCTTCATTTACTTTAACTATCAATTCAACTTAAGAGGTGACTTATGAAAGATGACTGAGGGCATTATGAAGATGCGTATACTTGGGAGTAACTAAAGACAATACTGCACCAGTTTGCAGCATATCATCTACTTTGTTAATGATTCAGGAACAGTGAAACCAATGGAGAAACAATCAGCAGGTAATTTCCATTTTCCAGTTTTAAAGTAATACCTTAAGAAATTCCAGCGGACAAGAACTCATCATATGTAGTAGTGAATCCTGACACGTTAACATTCATTCCAACTTCCAGAGCTTTTCTATACCTTTTTTGTCTCTTTCCTACAGTTAGGGAAACCAGCAAAGAAACATTCTGAAATTGTCCACTACAAGATCCCCAAATATATGCTGTATCTCGAGAACAGTTCTCTACTCACGACTCAAATTCTTTATTAAAAAGAAAAAAACCTTTAACACCCCCCACACCCCAATCTATAGTCTGAATATCCTGCCATATAGTTTTCTCTGCTCTTGACATTTAGCCTCAAAACAAGTAATACAGTATTCCACAACTACAGCTTAAGGTATCAAATTAAGTACACATGCCCTCACACCGCTTCAGCACAAACCACTTGCACCAGCTAGTAATCAGCTCCATTGCAGTGACTGTCAAGATTTTCTGCAGGCTGGGTGCTCCCTTGGGTGCTCATAGTTATTCTGGTACTCTACTTGCAATAGAAACAAATAGATTTTAAAGGCCGACCAAGATGCTTATTTCAGAAGCAAGACATAACACCTTTCCCAGACACACTAGCAAGAACACTGGAATAGCACACAGTTCTAGGTCTCGGTTGCCATGGAAAACAGATGACAATGACCCAAATGAAACTCCAAACTGAAAAGAAACAGTATCCAAGGTAAATTCTTACAATCAATACAGTCACAAACAAAAAACAATGCAAACCAGTTATAGCTTAATATTTCCTGCCTTACGTGGTATTTATCACCAATTCCCATTTTTAGAATATATCACATTTGAAAAATAAAACTGATGAACAAATACAAAAAAGACTACAAGAACACATATGCAGGACTAAGCCCAGCCACATCATGAACCCAAACATTTAAAAAAGTATTTTGAGAAGACATAACAGAATGCTTATAACAGTCCTTTTACTGAAGCTTTAGTTTTGCAGACAGTACTTTCCTACTCTCAAATGGGTTTAGTATGTTTCTGAACATGCTGTATTATTTGACTTGTGTACATTCAGCTGTTTTACACACTTCTATCCTGCTAGTTTTGCAAATTCAGTCTGTTTTTACTGAAGATGATCCAACTGGATGTGGAATCTTACCAATGCTGTTGCTATTTCAGTTACGTGATGACTGTGGATAACTGACAGCACTGACATCAAAACATCCTTTTCTTGTCAAACTTAATTTGGATCTGAATATTGACAAACAAGTTATGGTCAGTGCATCTGACCAACTTCCTGTGTTTCTTCACTGCCTTCTGGGAAGTCCTGTCACCTCCTGCCACTGTCATCTGCTACATCACGCCTTCCTCCACACCCGCATCACCTCGCTGCACCATGTAACCACTGGGGATGTTCCACCTCACCTATTTTCTACACACGACTTAGTTAAGTCATGACAACTCCTTTCTTCACCCTTAGCACGACATGGCTGCCATGTCACTTGTGGCCCTGTATCGGACTCAAGAGTCACACCGCTACACGCCACTCCTGCAGTGAGCTCCTGACGCAGCCTGGCAGCCCCAACATCAGTGGCATTATGTCATGCTGCGTCAGTGTGGCACTCCATCCACTGCCCTAACGCCAGCCCTTCGCAGCCCGCAGCCCAGCCTCCCGCTGCCACTTCGCTTTGGAGAGCCCA
>NW_009647581.1:48042-109177 GCF_000708025.1 Charadrius vociferus
TGCCGGCGCTTTTTCATCGCTCAGAGCTTTTCTTTCCCTGAGTGCCCTTCCTCCTAGCCCTCACTGTACAACCCATTGCCCCCTGTACCTTTCTCACCTGTCACTCCCATTTTTCCTCTTCCCTTCATTTGCCCTCATAGCCCACCTGTGCCTGAGGGGGAGAGAGGCCTGAGGAGAACATGTGCTAGGCCAGGTGTCCCGATGAACTCGTGGCCCTGACGGAGTTGAGATGGCATCAAGGATAGAGCTGTTTTGACACCGGTGGCATCCAAAAAGGTTTGTCCCCATAGTCTTAGCGAGGTCAGCAGGATTGGGCTCCTGTAAGCCTGCCAGCTGTCAGCACGAGCTGCTGGGCACTGAGGGCACGGGTTACTTCACAGTCCCAGGAAGTCCAGGCCAGGCCTCCTGGTATCTGTTTGCTCTGAAATAACTGCAGGAAACCGCACAAATTTGATTGTGTAATTTGAGGACACAGTGTGCCCTTTGGGGCCTGTAGCAAAAATCTGCAGTCATGAGCCCAAAGTCTTCTAAAGGGCATCAGGACTAGTCATGAACAAAGCTAAACATAAACATACTCCTCCTGGTTCAGTCTTACAAAGGTGTATTTGCCTCTTTTTGACATCATATGTGCTCTGTCATTACTATTGTTATTTGCCCATTAAACCAAGCAAAACACATAGGTTTGATTGATGTCAGTGAGATTAGAATTGAGCACAAATTGTCCTGACCTTCAGAAGCACAGGGTACTCTTGATTCTTAACATTCAAAGTAGGAATTGAGGAGGGAATCAAGCCCCCTCCACCAGTGAAGAGACAAATGTAAAAACAGAGCCCTATTTAATTACTCTATGTTAGTGCCTCCCAAGGAAAGGAAAATAAAATAAAAAAATAAATAAATATAAAGCTATGTGAGCAGTATAGCCCTGGGGAACTGAGCGACATGAGATAACCTAAGATACCCTTAAGAGAGGGAAAGTATGACTCAGAAGCATTACAGCAAGTGAAACACACTTTTTTTAAAAAAACATTTGAATCCCACAGGCAATGAACTAAGTTTCAGAAATTCCCTTAACAACTTTATAACTTAATTTTCAGCAAAAGTGAAAGCCTTCAAAAGTTGGCTGCTTAGTCCTGCTTCACCTCTACAGGAAACGGACTGTAAAAGAAAGCTTCTGCCTATGTCAGATTCCCAAGCTAATATATTCAGAGACAGAGGAATGGGTAAGTAAGAACTTACGCCAAATAACGTGATGATATTTTATGTGCACTGCTTATAGACAGCAATGCTGCGGTTTTAAATGGGTATCCATTAGCCAAGTACAACCTTTTCCATTTGAGAAACAAAATAAAACATTTTTTAGGAATAGTTCATAACAAGAGATGGACATTCTTGTTGTTTTTCAATAAAGCATAGCTAGAAACTGAACGCCTCCTTCCATATGTTCAATAATGATCTTTAACCTGCTGTATTTGTTTGTCTCATATATGATTATCTAATAAACTTCTTTACAACTCATGATGCAGGTTTGGTTAACATAAGCCTAAAAATTGTGCTAGAAGTCTCCATAAGCCTGGTTAGTCTCTGTGCCAGTTTTTGTTAGTGCACATCACCTTCTGAAACCATCAGGACAAAACAGCTGCTTTCGACTCATGGGCCAGAAAACCTAGATACCCTTATGCACATACATATCCACAGGAAGACACATCAATGTCTCATTAGTGTCATAAGACACTCCTGTAACTCTGTGTAAATGAATTAAATCAAAGCATTAGGGCATTTATGAAAATATTAGTAGAAAGCTTTATGCACCAGTTCAGTTTCTGTATGATTCAGATTCCTGAAAACTTCAAGAAGCCCAAGACTGAGATATTAGTACAGGGAGAGTGGTGATGGAAGTTGAAGGCTTATGACCTCCTATGAAATGGTCATCATTTCTCAGGATCAAGTCCAGTGTTTCTAGCTTTTAAAAACCCTGCATAGAAATCGCTTCTATTCTTTTCATTTTGACAACCCTCTCAGATTGGCCTTGGTTATGATTCTTACAATAACGTAGGTCTCTTGTGTAACCCACAGGCTATAAAAACTACCTACCTATATTGTTCATTGACAAAATAACATTGTGATGTAAGTTATAAGGCTTTGTAAAGTCGGACATTTCTTTTGAAATCTTCTACTGCTTCTTCCCCCTTCCCCCCAGGGAAAACTACTATCTGATTCAGCTGCTGCTTGAAAAATCAAAACACCTCTCTTTCTGTCAGGACCTGAGGGCACTAATAGACTTTAATGGTCCTGACCAGCCTCACCTGGGGCCTTCTCTTACACCCTCCTGTGGACCCAGGAGCCCTATTTCAGGTCAGCCTGGGGGGTTTCAGCCCTCTCCTGAGCTGTGCTGTAGGAGTGTGGCTCTCCAGTTCAGCTACAGCCATGCTTGCACCTGGTTGTGGGTGTCTTTGATCCCAAACTCCAGTCTTACTTCCTGGCTTGACTTTGGATCTGCTTTGCCAGTATGGACATGGCTAGCAATTACTGGGCTGTGTCCGACTCTGGTTTCTATCCTTGGGCCTGATCTTGGCTCGTGTTCCTGGCTTGACTTTGCACCATAGAGTTCTTGCTGATCTGGACTCTTGGTTGAACTGGGCTGCTACCTGGGTCTGCCCTGCTCCCTGTGCTCAGGTATGGCGGGGCTGTGTTATCGTCCTCAGCTGCCTGTCCTGCAGGAAACAGGCAGCCCTTGCTGCTTCCTGGCACTTCCTATGCAAATGACACTGCCAATCCAAAGGTAGATAAGCAAGTTGTTCAGGTCCAAAAAATTGTTTTCCTTGAAATAACACAGATCTTGCTAAACTTCAGAAATGAATTCTTATATTCTTATAAAGTGACTTTTTTTTTTTTTTACTTTCTTGAAAAGGGAATGTTATTATCAGAGAACTGGAGATTGAAAGAGACTAATTACACTTCAGTAATTGTAACTTTTGTCTTCAAGCAAAAAGAGAAGCGTATAAAAGATGGAAAGTCAATCTGATCCTTTCTTTTTTCTTTTTCTTTAGTCTTTTCAAATGTTAAGTAAAAATAAAATACATGTTCTGGATTCACTGCTCAATAATTCCACTGTAATGAAGATAGACTGATTTATACTAGCTGTGAATATAGTCCTGTGGGTTGGGGTTTGGGGTTTTTTTTCAGTATTTGCATGTATGTGTAGAGTGCCATATAAGTGTATGTAGGACAAGAGTCTTATATGAGGAACAGGCTGTGCCACTATTAAAGAACCTCAATTAACTTCAAAGGAAACAAGATGGAGCCATGCATTTCCAATAAAGTGTGTGTTTGTGTCTGCATAGTGTTCATCCTAGGGCAATTTCTAAGGAAACGTTACTCCCCACCTATCATAAAGATATCATGACTAAGATTTTATTCTTGTGTGTAATAATGAGGCGTAGACACAAATTTTCTAAGCATAGTTCTCAAGCTAAATAATTATTTTTTTAATATCTACTAGAAAATATTAAAAAGACCTATTTGTTTAATTGAAAAATAGCCCTTTTCAGGTTGATATTAGGAAAAAGGCTGAGAGATGATAAAAGGCCTCTTCTCCTGTTTTTCTTTCCAGGTTGGTGAATTAGCAGTGCTTACAGTGTCATAGCACAGTGGTAAGCTGTGTTGCAAGCTCTAAATGCATTTTGTAATAGCTTGGAAAAGAGTTTGTAAAATGACTTCAAATGAGAGAGTATCCCATTTTGAAGATTTCATAAATCTCATAAGGTATTGGAAAAAGAAAATCTGCTGTAGTTACTTAGTAAAATGCAGGATCTTTTCAGCTTCTGCACTAGCTCTTCAATTATTCAGACCCTCCAGATAGGCAATTCTATATTGCAATTCTGAGGCTTGTTTTGTTACAACTCCCAAAGCTGTCTGTTTAAAATTAGATAGCAACGTTTGATTGTCAGAACTGTAGCCAGTGTTTAGCTTTAATCTTAATTTTAGATAAATAAGATATTGCTTTATAGAATTACCTGGCTATAAGCACATAGGCTTGTACACAGAGGTTATAGAATAAACCTATGGTCTCGCTGAACTATTTTGTTTTAGAGTTCTGTTGTAAGGCTAGCCGGGTTCAGTGTTTCATTCCTGATTCTTCAGATCTTCAAGTGCTTGCTTAATTTGCCTGCAGTGAGTTGTTTGCTAGGTAATGAAACAAAGTATTGAACAGGATAGGTGCCTGTATTTGAGATCAGATCATCATAATATTTGTTTCAAGTGATTAATCTTTCTACACTGGGTAGTTCTCTGAAATAATGGTTATGAAGCTAAGGATTTTTATTTAGGTGCCTGTGGAATCAGAACTTTTATCATAAAAACTCTGGTTTATAGGTTTATACATCTTTTTCTATCAACTTTAAGAATATTTATAACTGACAGTGGACTGAGTGTATTTCTCAAACTCAAATGTTTTATGTTTTTTAACTCTCGTGGACATTTTAAGAAATGTCTTTAGGATTGCAGTTGATAGTTAAAATTAATGTGATACTTTATTATTTTCAGTCATGGGTCCCAAGTACAATGTTGGAAGGTGATAATGTTCTTATAAACAGTGACTTGATTTGCTCTATAGTCTAATGCTTGATTTTGCTCTTACAGGGTTTGATAGTAAATAAAAGTGGAATATAGTACATGGGTTTATATGTAAATGTACTTCACCCTTGTTACCACAGGATCCTTATAATTACCATGGAGATTGGCAGCATAGAGGCTTCAAGCTGCTCTTTTCCCCTCAGTTTATGTTGAGCTCATGAGAAATAGCAACAAAACTCTACCTTCTGTTTTAGTAAGAAAAATAAAAGGTGAATGTTAGCCAAAGTTGTTCCTCCATCCACCTGTTTACAAACAGCCCTTTCGTTTTTCCCTTGTCTTTTCCTCACTTTGAGAAGCATTAGTTGATGATAAAGTCCCTAGATAATATGCCTATTAGTATTTATTCAGTTCCTTGATATTAATTCTTGCTAAGGCTCAGATGGCACATTAGAGGGAAATGAGGCCAAAGATTTAAGCAGATACTTTTAATTATGGCTGGCTCTAATGTAAGGTGGATGGAATCCTACAGGACAGCATATGAAGCTAATCTTTTCTGAACAAAACCTTTATGCTTCTAGCACAAACCATACAGTATAGTAGCAAATTCTTCCTTATAATAGTTATTTCTAAAATGATGTTTGTAATTTTTCTCCTTGATTCCTGAGCCAGATTTTTACACTTGTGTGAATTTGGATATCAAAGCAGTGAGTTCTTAATTAAATTACCTCCTAGGCTGAAGAAATAAGGCTGGGTGTAAGAGTAAGAAGATATATCCCTGTTTTCCCGCTCCCAGTAAAAATGACTAGATTTTTAAACATAATGGAACAGAGCAAGGAGGAAGAGGAACAGAAGTTGTCAGGAACAGGAAGTTACCCAATTCAAATATGGAGGGAATATGAAAGTAATTTGTATTTTATTTGTGTGTCTAGTCACAGAAGTTGAATGGGAAATTTAATGAAATATTTGTGATTCTTCAGGGGAAGACATATAACTTTTCATCTGTCATGACAGGGTAATAGATGTTGGGCTGAACTCACCTGTGCTCTAATTTAGATTGTGAACAGTCTAGAATACTAGGTGAACTTTCTAGTTTTCATTGCTTTCTCTTTTTTTTCTTCTCCATCATAAAAGATTAGATGAATAGCTCAATACAGCCCAATGAGTCTGAGCTCTGCAGTGCTTAGGGGAATAAATGACCTGAAGCACCGACAATCCAAGTTTTTTATTGAAGTAGAGGCCTGATTTCTTGTAACAGGATTATGTGTAAAGTGTTATGTTGTCCATGAGTGACCTTGGCATTGCCCTGGATGGCCAGTCTCTCTGTGTCATTAAAGTGTTTTCTCCAGCACCCTCCAATTCAGCTTCAGGCATTTGCTGTGTTAAAGGATTTACCAGATCATATGAGGAGCATTTCAGGATGCAATATAGTTATTTGCTGTGTAAATTTTACTTCTTTTACAGTTAGTATTTAAGTGTGCAGGGATGAGTGTAGCTGGCTGTTATAATCCTATGCAAATTTATTTAGTCTCTTGTATGCTAAAAATATTCATTAGTTTTCATAAAATAACGGGAATTGAGAGATGTGGTAATTGCTTTACACAGTATGGAACTTAATATTTGGGAAACAAAGTATTTTAAAATCTTTTGCTTTTGTACTAGTGGCAATGAAAATAATGATTTTATATTGTCTTCAACAGACCTGATTTTTAATGTTGCTGAGGAAATTATTTTTCGAAATTATCTGTTGGAATAGTTGTGGTGCTTGGACTCGGTTCTCTTGTTGCACGCTGACTTGCTCTGTGACATGGAAATACAAACATGGTTATATTTCATAAAGTTACCAGCAGTCTAATCCCATGTGTAATGCTACCTCTGATGCACTGAAGCGTTTACAGTGTTTAGTTTGTTTGTGTATAAAACCAAGATTACCAAAATTGCAAGGATGTCAAAACTTATGATACCAACCTATCAATCTGTCACCAACTCTAAAGGCCTCTAAAAGCTCAATTACCATTGAGGTGTCTCCACGTTATTCCCACAGCTATGCATGTATGAATCTCCAATGAGGAGAAGGTGATGCTTATTTTGGTTATTTCTGTTGTTTCTGTGCATTTACTACACACAATTTGTTTAGTTTCTTAAAGTTGCTGTGACTGTGGAATTAAAAAAGAATAAATCAGTGCTTCGTCAGTCAGTTAATCTAGCTTTTTTACGTGATGTTTGCAAAGGAGCTATTACTGATTGATGAGTCGGAAATACATATAGATTAATTTATGTTCTTCTGCTGATCTCACTAGGTTTACTCATACAGTCCATGGGAGGAGAGAAGTTCTTCCAGAAGGTAACCAAGTGTGTTCATCTCTCTCCATTGACTGTAGAGAGATCCTGGAGTCTGTAGCCAATGTTACCCAAGAAAACTAGCTAGCGTTTGTTCCCCATTTGCCTTCAGAACACAGGACAGAGACTTTATGTAACAATCATTATTATTATGATTAGACCACAGTCAGGCCTCACAGACAGTAGGAAGGGATTTCCCTAAGTTCCAGAGGAGGCTGTGTCAGGAAGCCAGTGAAAGCTGCTGAACTTGAGCAGCGCTGAAGCTATGGACACATCACTCAGGGCCCAGCGGGCACTGAAATAATTGTTACTAAACCTTTAAATCTTTCTAGTTTAGTAGATTTGTTTTCCCTGCCAAAAAATGGATCTTGCTGTGGTTTATGTGTTATGCTGTGGTTTACTAACAAAATGCATCTTGGAGATTAAAAGTGCTTTGATGTGCTTACTTCCAAGAGTTGCAAATAATTTTGTCAGACTCGAGCCAATTTTTCCCTGTCACAGAAGCTCACTACAGTAGTTCAGAATGTCAGATGTCAGTGGTTTATCCCTATACCCTTTTTGCTGCATAGTTGCTGGAACAATTTTTACCTTAAGGTCTGCACTCTCTACTTTACATTGAACAATATTTAGGAGCAGTCTTGCATTCAGTAACAGTGTGACGTAGGGCAAGGAGGTGGTTTTGAAACACATGAGGAAGCCTTCATATAAATTATGAACACATTCAATAATGAGGTAATAGCATATCCATAAGCCTGGGCAAGTATCTTATGCCAGCAAACACTTGAATTTCAAATGAAACTACTCATTGTATTGCCATTAAAATAATGGTGAAAACCAGATACTTCTGCATCAATCACTCCAAGGGCTAAGGCTCAAATGTAATACATACTCAATGCAGGGAGATCCTTCAGAATTAAGTTTTGGCTGTAATGTAGTCCTTATTCCTAGACCTGAATTTTTAAGCCTCACTGCATGCAGTTGATACAGTTAATGTATACCCATGAGAGCTGTGAGCAGAAATTGAAATGTAAATGTCTGTGTCCAGTTTTAGAAGGGAGGAGGGGGGGATATTTTCTGAATTTTATACTAACATGTATGAAAGTGCTGTTATCTATCCCATTACTTGGAGATCTAAATGCAGCTAGAGTATAGTTCATAGTTTTCCTTTAAACTTTTATTGATTACTGACCCCAAAGATATTACCCACAAACTGCAACATGAAAATCTCTGCTGTGCAGAGGTGTATTTCACTTAACGTGATAGTAAATATAGTTATACAAGAGGGAGAAGAATCTTAGGGAGACTTGTCTGATGCTGCAGATGGTTTTTTGCAAATACTGTACTGGGGGCTGGTGAAATCTCCAAGCGACAGGAAAAAAATAAGTCAAGGCCACAACCTCAATTTACAGCATAACAAAATTAGAAATTGAAAGGTCTTTTGGGGAATGCACCTCTTAGGAAGAAACTGTGATTTTGTGTCTTTTGGTGTGCCACTGTATCTCTGCCCTTGTAACTGAGTGCAGTACTGAGGATGTACACTGTTTCTGGTCTTCCTTTTTAAAATGGTTAGAGACAGGCTAATGACTTCTGAGTTTTACGCTGCAGTTATGGTGCAGGATTTTAAATGTATATGTGAACCATTATGTGCTTATAACTGATCGTAACGTAATGCTGAATGTATACTTAGTGAATTTGTGGTAATACGGTGTGTTCAAAGGACTTGGGTGTGTACTAGGTATTTGCATTGATAACCAAGTGATCTTCATTCCTGCATATGTAGTATTTACATCTACCTGGGATCACCTAGCTTTGATGTGCATGGATCAATGTGCTCATATGCTCTGGTTATATGTGCTGAATGATATGGGAGCTAGGGGCTGAACCAATGCAATAATCTTATTTTACATACTAATTGCTGTACTATTTGATGTTTTCTTCAAAGCAAGTTTTTATCACCAGTTAAAGTTGAATTTGTATGGATTAACGAAGATTAGTATAGAAGTTTAAAAAAAAAGAACTGTAATACTTTGTATAATATTCATTCAGGACAAGAAAGATAACAATTAATTGTATGATATTTTTATAATTAATAGAATAGTACTTTTAATCTTCAAAATACTTAATAAGCAAATGGCTATGGTATGGATGGGTTGTAGGAAGAACAGCTGAATCTGTCACCTGCATGATATTCTAGCTGGGACCAGCACATGGAAACTTAAGATCCTTGTTAGGAAGCAGTGGATATCTGGAATTGCTAAAGATCTTTGGAAGCGGCATTCAAGGAGTGTAATTATTTGTGTGAAACAAAAGCAGAAAGAAGGCTCAGTGTTGTGATTCTTTCATGGATGTTTTGTTACTGCTTATTGGAAGTGTTTGTTATATTCTTCAGTTTTCCTTTCTTTGACTGTGAATTCATCTCCTGCAACGTGAAGTGCAATTTATTCCATGGTTACTGTATTTTCTCACAGATGCTAAGGAACAGATGTGTAGGAGCAGACAAATTCACTTAATGTTGGCTGTTTGGGTCATCTGTGTCACTGAACAAAGACAATGTAGGTACTAATGTCTCTTTTTCTACCTCTAGGACTTGTTCTGTATACAAACTTCCTACCTTGTCTAATGTTGTGCTTACCTTAATGCAGTATTTATTTGAAACCCCTTTCCCATTTGATTTTTTTACTCACATCCTAACAAGACGTGACAGGGGTGGCAGACTGGTAAAGCATGAAGACCTGTAAATAAAGGAGCCGTTCCATTTTATTAAATTTGTGCAAAAAAAAAAAAAAATTGAGAGGAGTGTTCCATATGCTATTACATTATTTCCTTGCAGTTGCAGTCATTTTGATGATGGTACTTCAGATTTACTGTGTTTTTAATGTATCAAACATAATTCTCTTCCTATAGCTTTGTCAGTCACTCCTTTTAAATGAACTAAAAGTTTCTCCTTTGCTTTTGAATTATTCCATGGATTAATATATTGTAAATGTGCTCATTTCTATGCCTCAAATTAAGCTAGTTCTGTTTCAGCTTTTTCTCAATTACTCCTGTAATTAAGACCCATAAACCCATAGCACAGAATAAAATAAGAAGGAAAAAAAAAAAATTATTTATTTTATTTTAAGGCGGAGGGAGTATCTTTTTGGCTTCCTTAATAATAAATTGCTTAAAACGCTTTCTGAAACAGCCGCTACAAAGGAAATGATTAAGAAACTTGACAACCTATATATAGTTTTGAAAAGAACATAAAGTTTTCAGACAGTAGTCTCATCAGGAATCCCAGTTGTAAACAGTCTGGAGTGTACCCACTTAATTATATGAAAACCTGGCATGGTGCTCTGGGGAAGAATTAACAAATGCTAAACCTGCATCCCACACTGAAGTGGAATATTTAATCAAGTCAAAAGCTTCATTGCACCCTATAGCAAGCCAAGTTAAATCTAGACTGTTAAATATTTTATTAGTGTTGATGTTCATTCTAACCATATATCAGATCATGGTAACAACAGCAGAAGTATTTCTTTTCACTTACAGAGTGTAGGACTATGATATGTAATTTTCCTTGACACTTACGATGGTTACTATGGTAAGTGGCCTCAAGGAGAGCTGTGCTTGAGATATGGAGTGGCCCAGGCTGAAATGTGTTAAGATGGTCTGGATGCCATAGAGGAAAGAACAATTCATAGATGTGTACCATTCTTTATTCTTTTTACACTGCTAGGCACCATTAAATACGTTAATATAAAAAAATGAGGATATTGTAGTACTCACTGACACACAGACTATTTTACTCAAGCCCAAGGACACATCTAAAGAACAAAAAAAGAACATGTTTTTCTTTTAGTTTATCTTCCAAGCGAGCCAATATAACTGAAAAAATACAGGTTTCCTTGTACAATACCTGTGAAGCCAGTTGTATTAATTTTTTTTTAGCCACCTATAGCACTTTTTTGGTGTTTTGGCAAGCCAACTTGGAGGAAGAAAAAATAAGTTTGTGCTCTAGTTTGGGTCAACGTATGGCTTTATTAGCTATAAATTATTTGTTAGGTATTCAGTGGTTTATGATGCTTGCACTGGAGGGCCATCATAAAAGCAGGTATACACATAGTATGTCAGAAATAAATTTTTCATACTTTTGAGATCATCTAGGACATTGCTTAGGTTTTAATGTATGACTGTATGCCATAAAGTTAAATGATATCTGTCTTCTTCCTAAATATTTCAAAATGCACTAAATTCAGGTCCAAATATTTCTAGGCACTAATGATTGTTACAGACCCTGCATTGTCTTTGGCAGCTTACTACAGATAAGCTTTAAGTGGTAAATTAATAGTTCTTTTGTAAAAAAAAAAGGCTTAGTTTAAGCAGCTTGCAAGAGGCCACCGTACTGATAGCATATGTAGATTTCTAGTGACTTTCATAGTTTTCATGCCATTGACCCCAAGTAAACAGAAATGCTTTAGAAATGCCAGTTAACTGAAAGTACAATTAAGTTATAGATAGTTTGCCATATACCATGCAAACTTAAATCACCATTTGGCATTTTACTGTATTGTCTGATTCCTGTTCCCACATTAGCCCAACATCAGGTTGGGGCCAAGAACTAACACAGGACTTATTCTTGTGTCCACAGTCATTTAATTTACTAAAATAGAGTTCAACTTGCCTTCTGAAGAAGCAAATCAATAATGTTTTATTATCATCCTGTCATTTGATGCCTTTTGAAACCACCTTCTTGTTCCAAATTTCTGTAATAATGAAGCCTCCAATGTTGCTCCTTTATACATGTCTGTAACCTTTTTGAACTCAAAATGACCTTTTGTTTATTATGCTCTACAGAATAACAGCAAATACAGAGGGGTGTGGAAAAGACTAATTACCTCATCTTGATAATTATGAATACCACATTAAATATCCCTTTGACTTTTCTCCTTTCAGGGGTGAATTGTTACTTCAGTTACTGTAGTCCCTGAGGCGTATCTGCATGAAAAGTGTAGCTGAGTTTCCTGACTCCAAAATTGTTGAAATTTGCAGTCCAAGCGATACCTAAATATAGAGCTGGAATATCTCCCAGCCCTGAAACTTTAAAGTTTAGCCCCTTAATTGTGTAACTAGTGGCCCTTCTGTAATTTTATATTTGTTAATACTATAATTTTAAAAATCTCTTGCACTTCTAGCTTCTTTATGTTGCCCTTGAAGTTTAATTGATTTCTTTTTGGTTTTGTTTGTTTTTTTTCTCTTATGTCCAATTTAAATGACTGCAGAAATCAATGCTGTTGTGGAAAATACACTCAGTGACAGCTCCAAAATTTGTATTAGAAAAGGTTGACTCACCTCATGTGATACCTGATGAAGTAACTGTGATTGTATTTAAATTATATACTTTTCATATTTACTCCTTCATAGTCTGAAAAATTATTTTTCTTTGTAGACAGGTTATATTGTTTAAAAGGGTGTACAGTGTTTAAGCCAACTAAGTACTTGTGTACTTAGTACTTTTGAATGATGTTGTGTAAAATATGTTTACAAATAAAAGTAATGTATTTCTGGAAGCTCTAAGTTAGATGAACAACTAAAACTTGCCTTTTGCATGCTATGCATTTTGTCTCCTGTTCTGCATATCTTCACTGAAAAGCAAACACCTTTCACCCAAACCCTTTATTTAAACACACTGTTAATTCTGTGCTTGTGACCTGCTGAAGAATATGTCTAAGTTGACAAGAAACAACCTTTTTCTCATTATGCAATCAAATGTATAGGGCTTTGTAATAAGTAGGTCATGGTAAGCATAGGTAAGTTGATTTTTAACAATAGTATGTTGTGATAAGACAGAAATAAACTTAGCAGTTCTGAAAGTAGGTCTGTTTCTGACTACAAGTATGTATTTCACCTCATGTAGGTAACCTGTGAGTCTGTGGTCTGATGTCCTTACATTTGTTTATTTTGACCTCTTTTGTTTGTGACTGAATTTGCATTTTTCCTATGTTTTTAGTTCATGTAGGCATTAGATAACTTGTCAAGTTGATAGAATGTACTCTGACATCTTTCAGTGCTGTTCCTCTTAGTCACTGACTGAAGCGCAGTGTTTGGCTTTACTGGGGAATAAATGCATATTTATTGCTATAATCCTCAACTTTTTCTACTACTCATCGGAAACCAGCACTGTGCTACAGGCAAGCTAGTCTGCTGATGGATAACTGTGCTACAAAAGTTTTAATTCAAAGCATGCATTCTTCTAGAATGGATGTACTGATGGGGAAGACCACTGAACTGGTGAGCAGAAAGTGATGGAAACAGGTTATTTTCCTGTTTCTGCAGGAAAAGCAGCAAAAGCTTGTTCAACATGTGCAGGATAAATAGCTTGAAGAATGTTATTCTACTGCTTTATATGTGTATGTGGAGACAGTCCCTGTCTTGAATATCTTGCAACTGAAATACTAAGACCAATAGCATTTAACTAGAGAGGTGAGAAAGGCTGCATTAAACACATCACCCAAAGAATTTCCCCTTAGATTTTGACAGAATAGAAAATGCCGGCAATACACAAAGCAGTCTATAAAAGGCTTGTGTGTGATGGTCAATAACGTGGAGTTATTGTTGTCCATCTCCCACAGACAAACTCATGGAGTTCTTATGCGGAAGCTTTGCCTTTTTTGTATTTTGCATTCAGTCTGCTGTGCTTCACTTTGTCTGTTGGTTTCATTCCCACTGGATGTCCACCTCCTAAAAATTACTCATTTAGCAGAAGACCTAGTGAATGTTTTGATCCTTTTTATTATTGTTCTAGTTCATTTTTTCTTAGGCACATGAATATTTAATGAGGAGCCAGAGAATGCTTTAGGATTTTGTGGCTTTCAAATAAGTCTGTCTATTTCAAGTGTTGTCCACTTTTAATAGCAAGTCCTTTAAAACAAAAAAAAAGAAAAAAGAAAAGAAAAGAAAAAACAGGATCACTTGACATGACTAGGATAGAAAGCAGTTACACAAGCACTTCCATCAGCAGATGAGAGAGGATGGTGACACTTGGCAGGAAGGGAGTGAGTGAGTGCTGCTAAGGTCAGTAAACTTGTAACTCAGCTCAGTTGCAGCCAGAAGAGCAATCCTGTTGATGGCTTCTCTCTGTTCCCTTGAGACACTGTTCCTTGAGATTTTAGAATACTTTTAAGAAGTATCTGAAGCTGCATGAGATTTTGATGTTGTTTTCAATTAGTCCCAAGGACTTGTACAGAAAAGATTGCATTAAAGAACTTTTAAATAAACGATGTATTAATTTAGGGACTGAGGAGATCTGCTAACTTATCTGGGAACATCACTGTGCTAGTCTTAAGATCTTTTGATGCAATTGTTACAATGCCTGATAATTGAGGTTCTTCACCTTACAAATACTTTCTTTTGTCTCCTTCAGTAAACTATCACAGGTGTACCCCCTGACTGTCTTAAGAGTATCCTGCCATGGATGTACTATGAGTGTGTTGAGAGAATAGATATTAAAATGCAGTCATATAATGAGAATGAAGTCTTGTTAAGAGAGGATTTTTAATGAAATGAGAGTTCCTTCATTACTGGAATTGGAATATCTAGCATGTGAGCAGTTCAACATGCTGAGATGTGAGAAGATAAACTCTTTGTTTCAAACTATATAATCTATGTATGTAGGAAAGTTTGGTTTGGTTTTCTGATATACATGGGAACTGCTTTTTTAATTAGAAACAAACAAATAGCTAAGCCAGAAGATGATTGCCTTAAAGTCATGAAAAGCTGTATTTCTGAAAACATCTATGTGGACATAGACGTTATTACCCTGGATAAGTACTTGAAGGATAAGGCCCTGTAATCCTTTGGAACAGTTTTTCTCTGCCAGTGCAAACGATTGACACTTAATAATTTCACTGCTGTAGGTCATTGTGATTCTTGTGTGTTCATTTATGCAGGGGAAATAAGTTCCTGATAAGCAGGTTTGTATCTTTTATGAGCAAACACGGTGTTGGCTGAATTGGGAGTTTCCTGCAAAAGTGTCATTTTGATCTATGAATCGTCACTGTAATGAGAGCAGAGAATAAAGCCACCACAAGAAAGAAACTAATGAAAACAAAATCCAGCTGTAATAAGAGAGACCAGTAAGAAGAACAGTCTTTAGATAACTCTGGTTTCAAAAAGCTGACAGTTTAATTAAAATACTTATTGGGAACACTAGGTAATATAGCTTTGCATTTAATAGGAACATTTTGCAAAACAAGTGTGTGACTATAATTCAAAATATAAATTAATTGGTTGCTGGCTAGAAAAACGACTGAGATTAGTAGGCATTTGTGCCATCATCCTGCAGTATTTGGTGTCTTGCTATGTTACAGGTGCGATGAGACAGTGGTCTGATTTTGCATGACCAATTTTGCAAAATCAAGCTATTTCAATGTTTTGTTAAGATTTTTGGATGCTACTGAAACAAGGCTGAAGCAATTCATACTTCTAGTTAAGTCTAGAGCCTTCCGTCATGAAAGGAAGAAAAAAAATTAAGGAAAAAGGTAATTAGGGGTTTTTACTTCTATTGACACAAATCAAAGACGTGCATATTGTCTTGAATGCTTTTATTTAACATGGACTGAGTTTCAGGTAGGATTCATTTGGAACGTAAAATTAAAACCTGTTTGAATAAGAATATTGATAGTTTCCCTTCAAACCTGATAGACAGTTGTTTCCAAGCTTATCTTTGCAAAGCTCATACAAAGCCTAGTGTATGTCTTGCTTATCTCTAGCATGTTGTAGTGCTTCAGAATACTGCATGACAACCATTTATTTTGCACCACTATAAGTGGGTAAGAATTAATCCAGCTTAAACAGCTAGGCTGAAAGAACAGAGGCGAAGCGATTTGCTCAAGGTCATCCAGAAGATTATTGGCAGAGCCAGGATTAAAACTTAGTTTTTAAATCCTAAAAGATGAGAATTTGTAACAGGGCCTGAAAGGCTGGTGGGGGAGGGAGTCTCTTACGAATTTTAGCAAATTGAAACACTTTCTTGTAAGCTTGCTTCTGTCCACAGTAAACCACACAGGCGTACAAAAATAGAATAATAATTTTTCTTCTCTTTTGACTTTCCTGTTTAATTTATGGTACTTAAGATTAACTGTTAGGGCCAACTTCTTCAAAGCTTCCTTTCTTATACCCCTGGGAGGTAGGTCCCCTTGGAATTCATGTTTGCATAAATGGGGAATGCAAAAACTTGAGTCTGACTCAGAAGACATTTATGTATGCTTTATTTTTAACCTTCATATAAATTGCTACTGTAAGAAGATTAGAGTCAATGTGGAAATTTGCGGTTTTTAAGAAATGTCTGTCTACACCTCTGTTTTGATAATTTTAGTTGGCTCCTATGTCAAATATAATTTGATTCTGCTAGTGAGCTGCTTCTAAACAAAATCTGATTAGCCCTAAAAAAATCCAAAAACCCTGAAAGTGATACATATCACTATTAAGATTGTTGTTGTGCTGCAGGGGTTAAATGCCAGTGATTCTTTGGGTTGTTACTATAGTGTGTTGGTTTCTATTCCTTCTGTAAAGCATGTTCAAAGATAAGGAAGCTAAATGAAGGGGGACTCGTAATTAGCACTTGTTACCCCTGTTTTACCCCTGTTTTTCTGTGGAGGCACAAACCCCTCTATTGGCTGGTTCAGAGTTCAAGCAGAACTCCTGATAAAAAAAGAAATATAAAAGCTAAAAGCACGTTGAGATGATTGTTACGCAGTTGAGCATGCCAAATATGCAGTCTGGAGAATATTTATATCTGTGGAAGCATTGATAAAACAACAGTCCTCAGGTTACTTTAAAATTTTATTGCGCTTGTTTCATGCTAAAACCACATTTAAGGTTCCAGCTTTAAAACATTTTGTAATAAATACCACTTGAGCAAACCTTTAGAACAGATTTCTTGGTATGTCCATTTAAAAGCTTTTAAAAACAGACTCCTTTTCAACCTCCAGTGTTTATTCTAGTTAACTGCTTCATAATGCATTTTTTTCCTTTCTTGCAAAAAGAGCCCTGGAGTACAGATCCTTCATCATGATTCTGAAAGTAAAGTTCCAGTTGTGTATGTTGTGTTACTAAGTGAATTCCTTGGTTGTTTTCCTGCTGTGCCATGCCATGGAATCTCCCCTGTAAGGTAAACCAGAGGCAACATAAATAGTTCTAAGTATCACCCAGAAATCAAATGACCAGCTGATAACTCCTGTTGGTCAGAAACACCAGCACTGTGAACTTTTTGACAATATGTGTCTGTTTCTAGTAGTAGCCCTCTTATGAAGTAGTTTGAGATTATTATTGCATGTTGGAGCCAGAGTTCAACCCAGACATCAAAACATCTGTTTATTCATGGAACTTGTAGGTCGCAGTTGCCTTAAGGTTATGCAGTAATTCAGGAACCAATCCTGAAAGAATAAATATTTCTGTGCAAGTAAAGAAAGAGCTGCATGGAATGTGTGTCAATTGCTTGAATTTACTGTGATCGAATACTTAAGACTTTTGATAAAGAGAACCCCAGGAGAAACTATTCATCTTCAGACTGATCTTTTGGTTATAATTTTGTGTGTATACAAACTCTATTAGTTCACAAATATAATAGGATCAGCAAAGCTTGATGATGCCAATAACTTCCCGGGGATTCCACAACAGTCTAATTAAAGGGGAGGTGATTTGAGGATTTGGCATGAAAATACTGGAATGCAGAGTGAGCTGAATTTGTAAGTTTTTGAACAATGTGTCATTGCACGTTGCTGGACTTGAGCAAACTGCTCATTACAGCACATCTGGCATTGCATGCCCCTTCAGATGAGAGGTTATCTTCTTCCTGATAACTTATTTAAACGGCAGTTAGAGGCATAACCATGTTGTCTAATTGGGTGGGAATGATGACAGAAAAATGTTTCTGTAATTTTGGGTGGGACATTCTGGCTGTGTTCTTAAAGTACTTCGTGAACCACAATAAATTGGAAAGTGTTATACAAATCACCAAGTCTCTCAAAAATATTTATTGCACTTGTGACATTTACATACATATTTGTTGAACTTTGAAAGTTCAAGCCCTAGTAGAAATCAATCTAGATCACACCTCGTTGTGCTGAAGGTGATGCATCCTCTTGAGATTTGCTTGCACTTAACATGTCAGAACTTTGCAACTATAGAGCTTGAACGAACCGTGCTGTAACTTTTCAGCTGCCCACTATCTGTTGAAATGCTTTCATAGTAGAAGGATTGTTTCCCGAGGTCAAAATCAAATTGAGGAGCCAGCAATAAAGCTTAAATCTCATAAATTCTTTAAACATATCAGTTGTCTGATTCCTGCTTGGAACAGAAACACTTGTTAGATTAAGAAAAAATTTGGACAAAAAGTATGAAAGTAAGTCTACTAAAACATGTAACTTCATTGAGAGCTGCATTTGTTGGCCAGCATGGTTATGTAATGTTTACTTAATTTATGTACTCATTTACAAGCCTTCTTTTCCCCACCTTTTTAAGAGAAATATAGCCTCTCTGTCCTTGTGAGTCTGACATATGTTTGCAGCTTTTACTGGGTTCTTCCAAAACGTGGTGGAGATCTTGACAAAAAAGGAAAGAAGAAAGGGTGAAAAAAATAACTAAAAAGAAAAAAGGTTCTTAAATCAGGGACCTGTCAATAGCATCATGCAAACTAAATTTAACAGCTAATTTACTGGTGACAGAAATATAATCCATATAATTTATGCATCTAATATAATCTGTCATTTGTGTTTAAGGAGGAGAGCAAGGCAGCATCTAATAAAATGTAGAAGAAAAATGAGCTTGTAAGGTGAGTGACAGAAATGTTCATTACCTCAATTCTTTCCTGTGTTGTTCCTCCCTTTTTCAGGCAGGAATCTTAAGAGTTTGATCCTTATGAAGTACTGAATTATTACTTTAAAGGACTTTTTTTTTTTTTTGCTTGCTTGTCAAAACTTAAAATTGTTCCAGTTCAAAACCAATCAAAGAAGAAACAGAAGATTCTGACTTCATCCCTGTCTACAGAGACCAAAGAGAAAAGAGGCCAAGGGCTGTTTCAGAGATGAAAGACGTGTAAGTTAATTTGAAATCACCATCAATCTTTCCAGATCATGTCCAAACTATGTATTAGATACACATAGGTGAGTAAAAGAGGTTACTAAGTTTTACGCTCTGTGCCAGATGAGAGAAAATCCAAATGCTATGAAAGACAACTGTAAATATGTGGTATTATGATAAAATTAATTTGTTTTAGAGTTGCAGCTGGAAATACAAAGCAGGAGTGAAGAAACTGTGGGACATTGAAAAATACTTGAAGCAAAACCTGAGAGAGATTCTGGACTTAAGTTCCTAGGGTATTTTTCTGTTGCTTTGGTAAACGGCATATGATGATTAGTGATGCCAAAGTCCTAAAGAAGCCCTGGTACAGAGCAACATCCCATCTGTTGTAGTAGCACAAGCTGTCATAGACTTATCACACTAATCCCAGCGTAGGTCAGAGGTCTCGATAATCAGGATATTGACTTCAGGGCATTGACTGTAGCCAAGAAGTAAGATGGCTGTAAAAGTAGCTGCTGTAACTCTTATTTTGACTAACACTTTTCCTGTCGCACTATGATTTGGGGTTTTTGCTCTCTGTAGGGTTTTGGAAGTCGGGGAGAAGGCAGCGTGCAACAGCCTTACAAAGCTGGTTTCTGTAGTTAGAGAAGAATTTTGAGACTGTTAATATCACAGCTGAGGGAAGACATGACTCCTCCAGTTAAGTGCACCTTAATAGCAATATGAAATAAGAAGCTTCTCTACACAATTGCATGAAAGGAATTTTCTGAAAAATATAAATCTAGTGTAAAATCCTTCTTGCTGTGACAAGCATTAGTTCCTGTAAAAATGTTTTCTATTTATTACATGTTGGCATTTGAGAGTTCAGAGATACTATAGTACAGTGCAGACAATGTGATATTTATGTGATGTGATAAATGCATTTATCCACGGGCATTTTTCTATTCGATTAAGAGATACTGTTGATTTAAAAATGGAAAAAATTCATGTTTGCAGAATAGACAACGAAGCAAACAACCTATTACCTCTGGCTTTTTGTTTATTTATATTGTAATCCTATGATATTTTTTGCTAATTGTAACTATGGTATTTACCAACAACTTACAATGAAGACAGCGTATTGTCTGTAAGTTCTTACAGAGACATGGAAACTCAGAACTTGCTTAGCTGTTTTTAAAACTAATACTTATATTTAAGTACTTTTTAAACTGTAAATGCTTCAAACACTCAAATATTTAAGCTTGAATAATCAGTTCCAACTTTAATCGCTTTCCTTTTAAATATAAGGATGAAACTGGAGATACTGTGTTTCAGCAAAATTATGGGTGTATGTATTCCTTCGTGCAGTTTTATTTCAGATGGTACTTTGGTGAAAGAATTTATTGCTCTAGATTTGCACAATGCCTGTTTTTCTAACACCATAGTCTAGTTTTGTGTAGGCTCTTTTAATACACATTCCTGTAAAAGTGATAACTCTTGAATTGGTATCATACCCATCTCATTGGCCATTAATCTTACATGATTATTAAATGGTCATTTATTTATAAGCATGGTAATTAGGATCCTTAGTGAGGTTTGGGGCTATTCAGTTACAAAAGCAAACAACAGCTGCTTCAGAGCTGGGAATCCAAATAGGAGCTTGAGGAGCAAAGGAAAAAAGTGGCATGTACAGTGCAATTATCACTACTTGAAATCTTTCCGACAGAATATTTTTCTCACAAGAAAACAGTTTTGCCAAAATAAAAACTTTCCACAAGTCCATACCAACTTCAGTAAAATGTAGTTGTGAAAGAGAAGTCAAAAAAAGTCATTTCAATCAATGTCAAAACATTTCTGAAAGACAACTACGGTTTCTCCAAGTGTGCTAATGTCTATATTATGTATTTTAAAATATCATACTAAAATAAAATGTTTCTCTTTACTGAAAATGCCTAACATGTTAGCTTTATAGGAAACTCTAAGTGGAAAATTTAAAGGAGAACTGGGATGAAAATTGGTCTCACAATGGAAGTTTTTTGTGGCTTTGAACGTGGCTAAAACCCAGAATGTTTTACACTTTCATATAGGCTTCTCAGGTGTTTGTGCTGGTTTTGGGTGAAATTCGCATCTTGGATGTATGCAAGGGTAAAGGTATTTAAAAAAAAAAGTCACACAGGAAAAGTGATATATTGCTACAACAGAATAAGGTTGAAAGGATAAAACAAGGCATGCAGGACAACTAGAATAAGGCTAGAGTGAAAAGATGCAAAGAGTGGCTGGAGCAACCAGTGATGGGAGATAAAGAACACGTAGCAAATCCGTCTGACATCAGTGTCAGAAAGCCATTGCTTTTTCTGTCTTTAGTCTTTTATCTCTGTTTTGGAGGCTTTCTCACTTCTAAACCTCAAGTCTGAACATTTTATCATGGTGTTTAATACCATGTACTTAAGTACTTAATATTTTAAAATCACTGAACTCAAAACTAATACTAAACCATATATTTTGATTTTTAAAGTCTCTGCAAAATGTCTTGTTCTTGACCTAATAAAAAGGATGAGCTCATATCTTGCTGTGTCATCAGGTTAAACCTTCAAACATAGATTGCCAGGTTTGTCGCAGTCATTGCCAGTGAACATTTAGTATG
The DNA here is from genome assembly GCF_000708025.1 of Charadrius vociferus. Taxonomy (NCBI): domain Eukaryota; kingdom Metazoa; phylum Chordata; class Aves; order Charadriiformes; family Charadriidae; genus Charadrius; species Charadrius vociferus. The sequence continues at coordinate 69,635 of NW_009647581.1, forward strand.
TCTGGAGTGAATTAAGTGTACGCAACAATAAGATATTAAGCATTGTGAAGGAAAGCCAGGCTAGGTGAAGTCAGAACTCCCCTGTGCCCTTTTCACATATGACTGCCAGAGCTCCTCTGTCTGTACTTGCTGTAATCCTTGCCGTTAATGCAGTGCTGATCATAACAGCAAGGGAATAGCTCTTACGTGGCAATGTGTTACGCACCAAAAGGTCTCTAATGCTTCCAGGTTTACGTTAAATCTGAGTTTGGTTATAGATCATAGAGAGGAACGTGCATTGATACTGTTTCATCAAGAAGACTTCTTCAGATTAGGCTTCCTCAGATTTGATGAAGCTAAATATAGCATAGAAAATGCTAGTAAAAAATCCTTTTTATTTCACAGGTTATATCATCTTTTCTGTGAAGCTTTTTGTTGCACAAATTGTTTTGCATGTAATAAAAGAAAATAGGGAAGATCAGGTGAAAAAAACACTGTGAAGTGAGTAGGTACTGTATGCATCAGTTGAATTTCCAATTCTTTGAAGTTTCTAATGAGTACTTCGGATTAAAAAATACTATATATGCATTTCCCTAACGTTCAGTTGAAATGAGATCACACTGAAGTGGAATTGCTTCTGACTGGAAAAGCACACTCTGCTAATGGAAGTGATGGGGAAGTATGAACTGGTGTATAGAATTTTATCATTGTTGTTGATTCAGCTTAAATATGGCTGCACAAAAAGAACAATCTCCGGTTTAAGCCTTTTGGGAGAAAAGCACAGCCGAGTCAACCTCTTTAAACAAAATCATCAGCAAGGAAAAAAACAAGGATTTTTTCCATTCTTTTTGTTTTCAAATAGCCAATATCAAAGTTAACTCATGATTTGTTCTCGAGTCAAAGAGTGGTTGTATATCCAGAACTGCCGTTTGAGTCTGTTTAAACTATCGTGAGCTGTTTATTCTTCAGTTCTTAGGTTTAGTTCCTTATACTTCTCTGAAAAACTTACATCATCAGGGAATGATGAAGTGACAGTAAATGATGGTTATTCTGCTACAGTTCAGGTCAGGAACTGCTTCTGATTGGGGCAAGGGTGAAGAATAATGTGGAAAGTCTGTATGAGTAAATGACAACATTTTCCAGGTGAAGCTTAGCTGACATCTCCTAGGAAAAGTGAAAATTTCTTAAAACAGATCTGATTCAGTCATAAAATCATGTTTCCACTTCCAGCTTAAGTCCCATTAGGCTTTAAAATTCAAAAGGAACAGGTATTGGAAATGCAGATACAGTTAAGTTTTCTTATGGAGGTTTGGAATTGAAGGGAATAAATCATCCCTCGATTTAGCATAAGTTGCAATGTTCATGAGACCTTTCTCCAAAAGAGCTGGCTACTAAGAGTTTGGAGAGCAGTTACCTCAATGATCATAATGTTCAGAAGATTAAAAACCAAATAAAAATAACAGTATTCCTGAGAGAGCTACGGAAGTGAAGCCAAATGAGTTATAAAAGGCTTGCCTCATGATTGCTCTAATTTTGTAGAAAGTGCTATACCTAATACAAAAGCTGTCTTGTATTCAATTTACATAAAATGTTTTAGTACCAGACCAAGAGTGTTGTAATTTCTCCCCCCAGAGGATAGTAATCTCGCAACAAAAGAAGATATAATGGGTAGAAATAGTGGTACTAAGCTAGCCAAAAAAAAAAACCCAACCCCTAAATAAGCCACTTTTGTCACCTAAGCATAAAAAGAGGAGAAACAACTGTTACAGGAATCATGTTCATATGAAAAATGTAGCTACCAGTCTTAGATTTCCTTGCTTTCTGACCAGTGGGAAGTCCAAGAGCCGTATTGCATTGGCTACAGTTTGTTTCCTCTGAACAAATATTCAGAACTCTGCAAAAAGAAAGTTATTCCTTTTACTCAAAAGTTGAAAGAGATGCTCTTTGTAATCAATACGTAACAGCCTGCTCTTATTCTTTGCAGTCAGCCTCTGTGAATCTTATTAAAGAGTTTATATCCTTGCTTTCTTAGGATCATCTCTAAAAAGCAACAGTAAGTTGTGATCATGTGCTTCTGGTTCTTGCAAACATGTCTGAGCACTCTGACTTACTAGGATGGGTCTTCTAAGCTGAGAATATGTTTGTTGTCTGTAGAATCTAAATTGTACATCAGTGCCAACCTGGGAAATGCCTCTAACTGCCGCAGGTGGGACTTGGAGACTACACAATTTCTTCATTTCTGATATGCCTCTTTAGGAAAGTGTGCTGTCACAAAAGCTGCCCAGAAATCTTAAAAGTAAACATAAGTATCCCCTGTACTGGTGTGGTGTCCATGATCAATCGGCTGAAGTTTATGAAGCAATAAGCATTATTTTTTTTGCTGATGATTATGCTTCTTGGAACCAATGGCAGCTGCATTTAATCATCAGAAAGGCAGTCGTTCATTAGCTTGTAAAACCCTGCCAGTTTATCGCTATTGTTTAATTAAGTTTCTCTTGAGAAACTGTAGGACTACTAAGCAAAACCACACAATGATAGGTGAATTCTCAAGAAGTAATATGGTTTAGTGTGTTAAAACTGACTTTTCTCAATTCTGAAACAAGAGAGATAAACATTGAGGCCAAATTATAATGCAAGTTTCTGTTGCTAGTCTAACTTAATTGGGTAAGTGTGTGTAGGTTATTCTTTATTTTGTGCTTTTCATTGTACCATTTGACTGATGATTTGTGACTATGGTGTTAGGCTACCCATCAGCAGATCAAGACATTCTCTGCTCATTATTTATTATACTTTCAGTTAACTATGCTTTCATTTGATTTTAGTGCCTAGTATAGATTTGTGAAAGGTACTTAACAGACTTCAAGGTTACTTACGCTTTCTGAGTGAGAGACAATTCCTAACAATTCTCAGAGTGGGTAGGAGTATTTTTACTTGGTAGGAAAATACGTATGCAGTGAAGTCAGTGAGTTGGAATGGAAGCTTCCTGTCATAACTGACATGGAGGCAGACAAACCTTTCTTCCTAACAAAATAGCCAGAAAGAGGAAGAAACAGTTTTGAACTTCCACTCAGCCTGATGAGGAATTTTTACTTTTTCCTTAATCTGTCCAAAAGTCAGCCTAATCCTGCCCTGCCTTCTTAAGGAGATAGAGGAGCAGATCCTGAGGGCAGACATCCTGCAGTTGCACTGGCTGAAGGTTGCTGCCTCCAAATCTCCTTCCTCCCTGAAGCAGCCACTCCTTTTAGTGACAAAAATGCTCCTGGTCTGGCAATGGGCCATTTTATGGCTCTTGTGTAGCTACAAGAGCCCAGGGGGTTGTAGCTGGGTGAAAGGACCTCAGTGCAGTTGCAAATCCTGCATCTGCAACCCGAAATCCCAGTGTTTGAGTTGAGGAACTCAGATTTTCAGTGCAGCACCGCGTGTGAGCGTTTTAACTTCTGCAATAGCAGAGGCCCAGGCTCTCTTGTTTTGGAAAGATTTTTGTGTCTTGGTGCAGAGAGAAGGTGGTAATTCTTGGTTTTGATTTGTTCTTCTACTTTTCAGAAAGTTAAGACCCTTTCCCTGTTTTACACACCAAACATTTCACATTTGAGAATTCGGTAATAAAGCAGTATCTTTAAATTTGTCTTAATGTATCAAGGCTGAAAAGAGAACGAGGTAGCAAAAGATTCCACTTTCTTATAGCTCCCGGTTTTTCTTTGCTGTTGCTTTGTAAAGCAAAGCTGCATTTATTACCTTTTAGAGCAATACATTTTATGGTTGTTATGTGATAGATGACTTCAGGCAGCACAATACATTTTCCTTTCCTGAGGTTTTCTTATGTGTGTATGTATGTCTGTACTTAAAGGGAGAGTGGAATTATCTAAAAGAGTAAAAAAGGAAGCTTAGGGATGAGTAGAGAATGGTTCTGTCTCGAAATTAAAGTGAGAGAAAGAGCAATGAAAGAGATGGTAAGTACATATTAGAATTTACATTCTGGTTTAACAGTAAAACACCCAAATGAGGAAAATCTAGTCACAGACTCTTCAGCACTCTAGGTAAACATATGCAAACTGCCATTTAAAAGACTTGGTTGTCTTTTGTTGACAATATAATGTCTTCTTTAATTGACAATCACAGTTACACTTAAAAACCCCGTTTGAGTATACTTACCTCTGTTCAAATTTGTCACTGTGGTAAAACCTATCAAAACAACAGCAGAAATAGTTATATTTAGTACTTCATGTCTAATTATTCCACAGCTTTAAATTGCTTTGTCTAACTGGAAGTAGCAGTGTTTTCTGGCTTGGTTTTTGTTTGGTTGGTCGGTTTGGTTTTTTTTCCGCAAAGGGTCCCCAATGTCCTCATAGCAGTAGATTTCTACCACTTTGCTTTGTACGCAGAATCAAAACATGGTAACACAGAATCCTGAAAGTTTTGTAGCAAAGTGAGATGTCTTTTTCTTTTGATGCTGCCTCTTCTCACATATTTATCATTTCTTGTAAGGAGAATATTGCAATGGACTTTTACTACACGGTGTGGATTAATGTTTTCTGTCAAGGAAAACATGAACAGAAGTATCAAAACCTTAGACCAGACTGATCTTAGGCCTGAAGAATACCAGAATTATTACAGATATAATTTATGATGCTGTATGGGTTGTTAGATGTCACTTTTCAGCTCTGCTTGTAACTAGACAACTAGAGCTAAAGGCTTAAATATATAGTAGAGAATGCTGAATTTTTATTTGTTCGGGGAGGAAGGTTTAAAAGTAATCTTGACTCAAAATTAAAGTTGATGTTCTTTATATGTTAAAGCAAGGCAAATGGAACTCTTGCACTCAAATCAGTGTGAGTATTGATCCAAATGCATAATGAAATCTACACGAGCACTTAAAAAAATAAAAGTATGCATACGTGGCTTTATATTTTATAAGTCACACATTGTTACTTCATTGTTTTTACATTCTGGAAAAAACTGTCGTGGCAATGAAAGATAGTGTTTGACAATACTGAAGAACGTATTAACTGTTCACCTTAAAAAATATTTTGCTACCTTTGTACTAATTTTGCAATTGACATGAGTGATTGCTTGTTTCCACTGTCCTGATTGTTAGTTTACAGATAAAAGGTTCACTTCCTATATCTGCTCTCAATTGGTAAGTCAAGGCTGAAAAGGTAATAACAGTAAGAGAAGTGCAAAGTAGCTTTAAGGGCTAATGTATAGGAACAAAATTTTTTGTGAGTCTCATAAAAATCAAAAGATTGAGCCAAATGAATTCTTTTACTTCTGAATTTGTAGTTGCACATTCACTGCTTAGTGCATAGAGGGAGATGATAGTCTTTTACATGTAATGGTTTTTCATTAGCTTCCCTATTTATTCAAATTATGCTTTTACTGCTATAGAACTGTTATGTTTATATTTACATTTTATAGTCTTATGTTTACTTAAGAGAATAACTTGAAAACATTCCACAGATGTGGCAGCACTGAAAACCTGCCACAATCCAGTGAGAAAGTGCTTATTTAGTAAATGTCATTTAATCAAAACCGTTCAGACTGTTAGATCAGAAAAAAACCTACTTTTATGGTAATTGCATTGGAATAAAGGATATGCTACTGCTTCTTGACTGGTATGATATCGGAGAGTCAGTGTTCATGCTTTCAGTAGCCTTAATGGGTGGGTGTGCAAGTGGCTAAGGCCTCTGAAAGACTATTTTCTATGGTACTTTTTACTGAATTCTCAGTTTCTTATTCTTGTCTGGCATTCCAAGACTTACAGGTGCTGTTCTAGTCATTTTTAAAAGAAACTCTTGAGGTGCTACACAGATTAATCTGTCTTTAGCGTGCAGAGTTTGAACTGACTCTTCAGGCTAAGTGAAGTGTTAGAGGATGCTGAGATTGGCAAGTCAAGATTACTCAAATTAAAATGTGCTAGTTTTAAACCAGACAGCATAGCCTTAATGCATAGGCGCAAGGTCAATTATTTATTTATTTTTTACCAACATGAGAAAGTCTGTGCACTGCTGAAATCCTGCTGGATTTCAGGACAGTGATTTGGATATAAAGCAGGAGCTGAAAACACAGTACACTTAGACTCCCTGTACTTACGTCGAAGTTTGCAAACGTTTTCTATCCAGGACACTCAAATCTCCAGTTTTCTTAATTGAAGAGCTTCTGAGGTTTGGTGGTCTGAATCTACCTGCGTGAGGGGGTTGACAGAGATTTTAATGCTGGTTTATGCAGGAGGGAAATGAGCTTTGGGAACCTTACTGTCTGGCATTAGAATTATGTTTCCAATTCCTGGGAGCAATGCGTCTGTGGTCATTTCATGTCAAGCTGCTATAATTCCATAAATTGTCTCCTCGGCTCTGTTCCTGCTGCTCAAAGGTGTCTCTTTTCAATCAGTGAGAGGATTAAAGCAATGTATCTTCTGTAAGGAATTGAGGATTTTACCTGTGTTAGAGCAAGATGAGTAAAGATCATGTTGCATAATAAAATAGTTATGAATTTAGTAGTTTATCTTGCAAGTATTCAATGTTCTTATTCATAAGAAGGGGGAAATCAGGAAGTGTTAGTTGATATTTCTGATTAATTGACAACATGTGCAGATAAATTCCAAACTATGAATTTTGGCCAAACTACCCATTTGGGTTATCAGACTTTTCTGTGTTATATGTTACTGAGTTCAGAAGGTCTTTGTTTTACATGTTGGCTTGCTGAATATTTTTAAAGACAAGTGAAAGTTGAAAAGTGCATTTCTAAAACGTATTTTCAAATGAAATATCATTCTTGCAGCTTTAGGGTTCATAAACATTTTCACACAAACCAATATCTATTAGAAAATATTTAAACAGACATTACAAATGTAAGTATAGAAATAATTAATTTGCCATACTTTATTATAAAGGCATTTGCAAATTGCTTCCTGCATTACTCCACTCCTTGTAGTTATTTGTTCTTTTTCCACTGGAGCAGACTAAAATTCTTCTTTCCAGCTACTTGCTGCTGTTATCTCTTGAAATGATTTGTGTTCCCCATACAGCACCCACGATCGATGCAAATATGCTTTGATTTTTTCACAAAGCAATTACCCATAAATACCAGAGTTCATTGCCAGGTTAGTACATATTGTACTACTGATTTTAAATTGGAGTACTCACTTGTAAACACTTTCTTTTTGCATTATCGTTTAGTAGTTGAATGATGTGATGCTCCACTATCAGTTTATTTCCACACACAGTTAAATGCTTGGCTCCATCACCTGAACGTTTCAATCCCCTTTCCCAATTTTTCGTGTATATGACACTTCTTTTGATGTGTTTTGGGTTGTGAGGTCTCTTAAAAAGAATGGGAAGGTTTCACACTTTTTGATTAACTTGATTTACATTCAGAAGTCCTGGTAAGGATATTATATGAATAAAATAGTACCGTGGTGTACATTTGCCTGAACTCTAAAGTCACGATAAAAGGTGAATTTGAGAAGAACTGACTGTGATTCAGCTGTAACATTCCTAATCTGTATTTGAGACATACGCTTTGTCTTTCTTGGAGGTACAGTTTTAAACAAACAAAAAACAAAACAAGGTCTTGCTGGTCAACCTACTGGTCTTCCACCAAGGATAAAAATATGTATTTCAAAGTACAAGTGGCTGCTCTTTTCTGTTTTTCCAAAGACACTTTTAAGACAGTTTTTTAAAAGAAATTTGCATGGTGTCAGTGTTTGAGGAGATAAACTGCAGCTCACTGAACTCCAAGCGCTACACTTCAGAGACATCGTTCAATGCATAGTAAAGGGAATAAGAAAACCATTTTTCTTATCTCATTGCAGGATCTTGGTTTTTTTTTTTTAAAGTGAAAAGTTGTCCATTTCCCAAATGAGGACTTGTTTCTATCAGCCTCCAGCTTCACTGAGACACAGTAAGCTACTTTGAAGGCTGCTCTTCATCACTCATTTGCCACTCGCATATTTGCATCTGTTTCATAATGTTTCTCTACTGATCTGCGCTATTTGCAATTAATATCTGGGCTGGTCCCCAGATTTATGAATTACTTCAAATTCTTACGCTGTAGATAACATTCCACCTGTATTGATTTGTTTTGGATTTCTTCCCTAGAGCAAGTTCAGTAGGTATTCAATCCCAAGTTATTTTCACAGATAAGCAGCAAAGTGGAGGTTCTCCTCTTTGATATCCTTTGCCTATTTTTTCAGAGTTGGAAAGGGACTGGTTCTGCCACTTTTTTGAATGAAATACAGATTATTCTACTAAATATAAAATCTGATAGACATGAGGTAAATGAGTTCCTGGAAACTCAATATGGACCGATTTTCAATTTAGCAATTTTTGGACTTTTCATCCCAGAATTACAATGAGGAAGAGAAAGGGATGGTTTTCTTCTTGGATCAGCTTCATATTAATAACTTTTTAAAGATGTTTACTTATGGCAAATTTTCTGACTCTTACAGCAACAGCTAAAAAGTACAGTTATTAATGCTTTATTGTGGATTCCAGCAGAGTCAGCACATGGTGCTTACCCGTTTTATATTTATTTGGAAAGACTTTGAAATGTAACATACTAGATCATTCCTATAGACACAGTGAGGCTAGGAAGTGGCCATTTACTCACTTTTATTTACCCCTAAACTTGTCTGTTTGGTGTTGCAGGCCTGGCAGTGAACATAGCTAAAAGCTCTGTTGCCCAGATAACAAGCAAGCTTGGTTTAATATTTACACTTGACTCCTCTGCTGCAAGTAACTCCTCCAATTTTAAGGAAAAGAGTTTCTCTCCTTGATCTAATTCCAGTTACACTTTGGAGACCTTCTCTGAGGGATATATCTCCCAGGATGTAGATGTCACTTAGTTTCGGAGGAAAGCTTTTCCTGCGATTCAGATTTATATAAAAACTTAAAATTCAGGTTTGGTCCCAAATGCTTTAGCGTTCCTAATTCTTGACACTGAAAGTAGTTTGGCTTTCTCCTCCCTTTTAGAAATGCCATTGCCTTCATGTGTAGACTTTCTTTCACTCCTCCCTTCCAAATCTTGGGGCCTCGTTGAAAGGGGGTTGGATTATAAAGCACCAGAGAGCCAAGTACTGTGTGACTTCCTTGAATGATGAAAGAAACAACAGGAGACAGAACTGACCCAACAAATCCAAGCGTGCTAGTGCTGTGGCAGTGTCCCCGCACATCGATAGAAGAAAGGTGGCTCTTTACAAGATGGTGGGCCTCAGAGAGCTCTGAATGAGCAAATAAAAACTGGTTTTCATATTTAAACTGCGGATTTTTGTTCTGTCTAGCTGTTAAACTTTTCCAGCTTTAAGAAGGAAGCAGTTTTCTTTTGTTTTATCCCACCTCCCCTCAAACATGATGGAATTTTCCATCTTCCGTCACCTCAATGTGCCAATGCCTTATTTATGCTAACAATAATTTTTGAACTGTAGCAAAGCACCACTTTATACTTATTGCCTCAAGGAATGGGAAAAACCTTTCGAATTACTTAGTCCCTGTGGATTATCAAGCCTTATTGTATCCATATTACTACTGTCTGATACTAAGGAGCATTGTATTGCACTGTACAGACGTTTAGAGCCTCACATTGTAGTAAGGATGAGATTTTTCATTTAGCTGCATAGTACTACTCTGCCAGTTTAGAACTGCTTTTTTTGTGCACATTTTACATCTGTGTATTACACACTCTTCTGCATACAGGGGGAAATGAGGAAATTAAACCTCACTCTATCTGTAAACTTCCTCTATGGTTCTGCCTTCTCTTCTCATTCAAAGGTCTCAAATCACGTTTTAGTGTCACTGTTGCGTGCAAGGGGATGCGTGTAAATAAATCTGTGGTCACTTTGCTGGCTTTTATCAAGTGGAAAAAAAAAGCTGAGCTTTCTGAAGTTAGCTTATGGATGACAGTCATATATATGAATTGAAACTTCCAAACTCAATTCCATATGTGTTGAAATTAGGTTATCATTACTTGAAATGCTAGATTATTGTTAGAATTAGATTTGGTTGGTACATATGGCTCAATCTCATAGCTGTTTATAAATCAATATCAGCACTCCACATCCATGATAGCTCAGGCAGAATGGCCAGTTGAGCCTAAGGGCTTTTCCTCTCCTTACCGCAGTAGATCATCCCTGTAGGATGTTTGGGGTATTTTATCCTGAATGAGTTGAGGATAAAAACACTGCGTCCTCAGTACTACCACTGTTTCTCACTACTTTGGGGAATCAGAGCAACGGATTATTTAAAGGCAGTTCAGTTTCCCAATGTGGCCCCGAGTCAGTGGCACAGTCAGACTGAAGGAACTATAGCTGTAATATAGTGCTGAAACCAGATGAATAGTTTTCGAAGAAAATATTCAATGCTAATAGGATGACCTGTGTCTAGAGTATTTTTCTTCCCTCTTTGTGTGATTATGAAAAGTTCAAAGGTAATTTCACAAACTTGTATCCAAATGACTCAACGCTGTTAAATGTTCAACCACCCACTGTGATTTAGCATAATAATCAGTTTAAGAATATTCTGTATTGAAAAATGATTAAACATTTCCTGTATTCAGCTCCCCAGGGTTTTCCAGGGCTTTTACACTTACGCAAGAATAAAACTTTAATAAAAGAAGTAGTGTTTTATTTTTTTTAAAAACGAAACAACCTACAAATTCATGCTATTGTCCTAATAATTGCTTTATATTTTAAGTAGGCATTTTTCTTTAGCTAACCTTCTGCTATGCACATTAAAATAAATTTCAGAGGAAAACTTTAGTGATGGTAGCATCATAGTGCTCTAAGCATTAATTTGCTGCTGCATTACCTGAAGGAGCAATAGCTATTTACGGGGCATGTTTCTCATGGAATGCTTTTCTAAGTAATATTGCATCATTTGCCTGGTTTGAGCAACAGCTGCAAAAGTCAGATCAGTGCCAAATCACAGGCAAGTTGTTATTAATGACACGCAATTGAATTAGATTACATTAATTTCTTTTTTTTTGCTTTTCATGAAAAGATATTGGTTGGTGGTCTGAGCATAATCCTGGAAGTCATGATTTTCTACTATACTCGAAACACTACTGTCAACAGCATTTTGGAGAATTGGTTCTCTGTATTATCATAGTGACTAATAAATGTTTTCTCTTCTGTAAAACTTTCTCAATACATGTTTTACTGAGAACTAGTATTCGGGCTTTTAGAGGTGAAAATCTTATCAAGTTTTTCACCTGGTGTTGCATACAAAACTTTGAAAGCTGAATTTGAAAGAGCGATGGAAAAGTGTGGGGTGTGCCAGAAGTGATTGCTTTTATTTTGAGGTAGAGATTAGACAATTCTGAAATCAAGCAGAAAAGACAGAACCTGCAATGAACCTTGTGCTTCATTTCATAATAATGAAGTCCAGGAGAAAGAATTATTTCCTATGTTACAATTTCCTTTGATATTAAAGTTAGCCAGACTAATAGGTTAATGTGACAAATGTCTCTCTAGCTTTTTCCTCATCTGTGGTGTAAATAAAAGAATACTCAGAAACAGCCAGGATGGCATTTGGCTTTTCTGATTCTGAAGATTTGTCTCTCTGGGAGTTAGGATCACATCACATCCATACCAGAGGTAGTAAGTGAAAAAAACCTCTTTTATTTAGCCCCTAGAGGTATACTTGTCTTGTTAATGGCTCTCAGGTGTCTGTAGAAAGTTTACACTCTCTATTAGGAATTGTAGGTGGAAGGAGAAGAAATATGAAGATAGTATCAAATAGAAGTTTCTGGAAAACCAAGGTCTGTTGTTCTCCCCAGCCTCTGGCTGGCTGCCTGGAGATATGAAGCTTTTTTATGATGGTAATCACCTACTTGATGAGATTATTGATCAACGGGCCTTAATGTCTTGTGTAATGAGCTTGCGAGCACTAATTGTTTCAGTACGGGGGTTTTATTTGGTATCAGGGTAGTCACTGAAACAAGTTTAGTAGTTTATATAATTGATCTTTTTCAAGAGATCCTACTGGTGAATCAACTAATGATAGTGTATTTAAAAAAATAATTTAATACCATAACTCTGCCAAGCAAGTTTTCTGCTATAGAGTAATCATTAATAAAACAACTGTGAGTGAGATCACTAGTAGGAAAATACCTTATTTTAAAGCCTCTTGAAACCATCTTTTGACCACCTTTACTTCATACATCATGCCTTCCTCTAAAAATAGAATGGTGCTCATTCATAAATCCTGTAATGAAAGTGTTTCCTAGCGTGACTGTGCATACCCAATTCTGATCTAAAGCCTATGAAATAATTGAAATATATCGACTCTCTTAGTTGGCTTTAATTGGACCTGTGTAATAGTGGTGGTTGTTTGCATCGAAGGAAGTGAGGAGGGGTGGCAAGGTGGAACCCCTGAGCCTTTCATTAGAGTAACCCCCATCTGTAATGATGTGGCAGATACATCCTCATACAGATAGACAAATAAATGAATGCATGCGGTTTGATCTAAAATGTCAGAGCTTTTTGTGAACATGTAGTAGTAGAGCATTTTTAGTTGGGTTTTGATATGTAAAATATAAATGTATTGTTTATGGGGGTGGTGTTACACAGAATGGTGTCCGATTTGCTGATTTTTCCCACATATAAATGCTTTGAGCATTTTTCAGATCAGGTAATGTAATTGCATATCCATTGAGTTTTGCATGAACTTTGCAATTGATTCAAAGTTAAACAAAAGGTGGTGCATGTGGAGAGAAGAAATTAAAATTTTATTAGGTTGAGCAGCATCAATCCTGATATATTTTCCACTTCATCTTTCTTTCAACCGAAATTAAAAACTGCTGCTGTTTTTGACTAATTTTATTATTTTATAACTCGCTTAAAAGAATTATATACACCTCAGATGCTCAGCATTTTTTCCAAAGTTGACCCATGACTGGTCAATTTGAATTGCAACAAAGTCAGATCTACCGCCCATAATTCATATAATGAAATGCCTCATAAAATCTGAAAAATAATACACTAGGAAGTGCAGAGGGAACAGGACCTTTTTCAGCTGTTGAAAAAGCAATAAAATGCTACAGTATTTCTCTGCATAGGAGCAATAACAAAAACCTTTCCAGCCAATAATCTGACTTGATTTTAAAGAACATTCAACGTGCTTTATAGTGAAGACATTTTCTGAATGTATAATATACATAATGCAGAACAGGGTGCCAACCTGGATAAATAATGTGGTGCCTGTTCTGATTTTTCTGTTAAATAATATCTGCTAGGCTTGTATTTCCAGATCTGAATGCCAATGACAGTAAATAGTGATTGGGACTAAAAGCAAAAATATGTTGTGGGAAAACAAAGCATCCCAAAACTACTTTGTAGTTTTTCCAGAATAACAGTAGCATTTGTTTTATTAATACAATTACACTTGAGTGGCTTTTCAGAACATGTTGGAATCATCTTAAACTGTTGATTTTCTAGCTCCAACTAAAACTGTGTTTTAGGAACAAATATGTTTTAAAACAGATTTTTTTTTTTCAACAACTTCTGGAATTTTATTAAATTTTGAGCTTAAGAGAGAAAATTGAGAGTTTTATTAATGCATTACCTGTATGAAAATTACTAAATGCCATCTCCGCTTACAGCCTGGATTCATTGGGGTTCTCCTGAACTGATGCTAGTTTAATTGAGATCAGTTGGGGCCTCTGTTGCTCCCCAAGGATGACTGCAGCTAGCTGTAAGCACATTTGTTGCTATGTGACGAAATAAATTACTTTGCTCTGCAGTTACTACAGCATAACACAAAAACACACCAATCCACAAAATACTGGCTCATGTGAATGATTTATATATACACATATATATGTTCTAGAGTTGTGTGCTAGTTATCTATATGTTTGTGTGAGGGTTGGAATTACAGACTTTTCTTAATGTGAAGCATAGTGAGGTACCAATAACTCTTTTTGTATTTGCATAGATCTTGATCTGACAAAGCACATAAGTCCCATATTGATCAGCAGGATTTAAATGTGCGTTATCCATTCTGTTGAGCTGTAGCCAGAATTTTTAGAATTCAGTGGCAGTGGGACAAAACTCTATTTTGTAAGCTAGTAAATAGGAAGTTTGAGGAAATTTCTTTCACATTTCTCCAACACTTAGAATTATTTACATTTCAAAGTAAAATGGGCTGCTCCTGTGTAAGTGAAATGGGATTATTTTGCTTTGCTCTGAGATTGAACAGACTATCATGTAGCTTTGGAGTCTTGGAGAAAGACTGAAACTCAAGTGAGAAGAGTATAAATGACACATTAAAGTGGTGTGTCATAAAACCTATGATAGGTTTAAAAATGGGTCCATGTTAAGAAAAAAAAAGATGAAAGGGCAATTGACAAAGTGGCATTACTGTAATAGCAGTCACTGTGTAGCTGAATAAGGAAAGCTAGTGATAATGATTCCATAGTTTCAGCAGAAAATATTCCCTAACTTATCGTACTGATTAAAATATATATACTTTTTACAGCTTCAGAGTTTTAGGATTAAGAAAAATCCAATGCCGCTAATATTATCTAGAACCCAACTTCCAAACAGAAGATCTGATATCACCATGAAAGGTAAGTCCTTTTATAAATACCAAAGTTGCAGTAACTCCCTTTCTATACATGAAGTGTGACATACTGTTATATGACTAGCCTCACATGTTGCTTTTGCACCTCAGAAGCTTTTTTGTACAACATGTACCAGTGACATATGTATTTTGCATATGTAAACCCTGTCCAGGGGTAGAAGAATTGCAAATATAATTGGAATACTTAATCCTTGGAATCACTAATTTATAGTTGCAGATGCATGCATGGAAACTGAGTGAAGTTGCCATTAACCTCTGATTAGACCATCTGAAATGAGGTTCTTGGTCTTGATTCAGTTGCCTGAGGCTTGTGTCCACCCATCACTGCTTTTGGTACTAGCTGATGTGGTCTGCACCCAACACAGTTATGAACAGGCAAGCTAGCTCCAAATATTTGTGTGAACACCAGCCTCTGGCAGTTGCTTGTCTTCCTGGGCAGAAAGTGGTTGGAGTACTCAAGAAACTGGTATAAATTTTTGAAAAGAAAAGTTGATGATCTTCATGAATTTAAGTTGTAATGGAAGAAAAGGAAAGAATGGAAATCTCTGGCAGCTTTGGTGTTAAACCTCTGTTTAATGTGGAGTGAGAAGGAACAGGCAACCCATGAGAAATATCAGTTGGTTTCAGTATTGTATTTGTTAGCATAAACAGAGAAAAGGTTTCTGCAGTTGCCAGAGCGGCACCTTTCCATGCCCTGAGTTCACATGACTTTAAAAATGGTCATTTCGTTTATAGTGATGCATACACAATATCACGTTAAACCCCGGAGCTGGAAAACACAAATTACAAACAATAAATCTGTTATACTCCATGCGTTTAATGGTTATGGTTGTATATGAATTGGCTTTGAGGAATTGAAACTATTTTGAATTCACCTTTGTTTTCCAATAAATAATCTCTCCAGACTGAGAATGTAGTTGTTTATTGTTGGAAACTTTATTTAAATATCACATTGGTTCCTGCAGTTAGAAGAGCAAAACTTGAATCCTGTCCAGGTATTTCTCACTAGTAGCTTCTGCATCTGTATTCCTCAAACCCCTTACGGGATAATTTGAAGACACAATGTAAACTACTCACTCAGCTACCCTTTTATAGTTATCAATTTCCTAAGGTTTTGTTCTGAATTTGTCTTTTAAAGCGGTATGGGTGTTGGTGCTATTTGCCAAGTTAGTAAACTCTGACCATGTGAGAAATAATTGCAGGGATAATGCATGCTTCATGTATAACTGGATCAGCGTGTGAAGAAAAGAAGATGGCAATGGGTTAGTATCTCAAAAGCCCTCGGAGGTCAGTAATTTAAAGCCTTTGACATAAATAGCTTGTTCTAATTCTGTCTCTTTGACTTCTGGACCGATTGTAAAGATATAGTCCTTTATAAATGTGGTAGATACATAATGTTAGTTTGATTATTATAGAAGCATATAACTAATAAGAGAAATAGCAAAGTAAATGTGGACCTGCTACCGAACAACAACAAAAAAAGTAAGCTTATAAACCGATACAAACAAATTTTCTTGTTTATGCATTTTTATAGTGCATCATTGTTCACAAAGAAAGTGACTTACAATGAGATTGTTAATCCAGTCAATGACAGAATTCCTCTACCTAAAGCAGGCAAAGAACAGGCTATGGAATATTTATATAATTTAGAAATCCTGAAGACAGACATGACAGAATTCTGATTTGAGATGGCTTTAGTCAGTGCTAGTGATTGTCCAAGAACTGATTGTTTGGAAGGGATGAGGTGCTAGAAACACTAGAAAAGGGCTCTGGGACACAGAGGGCTCAGGGAAATAAAGGGGAAATCAGCCTAGCTTCAGATGCCAGAAAAGTACTGAAAAAGTTACCAAACGATTGCAAAAGCAGAAAAGAAAAGAGAGATGAGTAAGAACTAACATTGTTTTGAAATTTGTTCCTGACAAATCTATCTAGTTTAGTTCTTTGATAGAGAAAATGCTTGTGGCTACAGGAAAACTAGTAGACATCCTGTCTTGACTTCACCAAGATTTTTTAAGCTCTCCTAAGTGACATTTCCAAATAGAAAGTGGAAGAAATATGCCTTCTTTTGATTCAAGGATTTTCATCCTCTCCTGTGGCTTTTTATCCCTTCCCCAGTAGTCTTGCTGGTGGGAGTCAGTGTTTTAATCCACATCAGCACTGAAACACTTTTTTCTTAGTGGTACATTATTTTTCCACAGGTGTCACCATTGCAGCAGAATCATGGGAATATTCAGACAGAAAACTGGCTACAACAGGGATATCCATCTTGGAAAAATACAAACTTGAGCAAGAAAACAGTTAGTGGAAGAGGTAGAAACATGCCTGACAAGCTGTAACTGAGCTGAAAATCCAGGTTCTCACTACAAGAGCACTTTAAAGGTACCTTTCACCATTCTAGTGGTTTTAAAAGGGTTTGAGTTGTTAAGTTTTATAACTTGCTGCAAGAATAAAATGAGAGGTAAATTTTTTTCTTAGTTAAATCTGTGAACTTGCTCACTGACTTTTTTTTTTAAACTGTGTAACCAGCAGCACCTGGGTCCAATTGAAGAGGACGATGTGTTTTGTAATAGATTTCTGAAAGCTAGATTTTGACTGTGACTTTACAGCTCGGTGGTACGAGTGCAGTTAATAGCTCTATATATACAATTACTGTGTACTTGAGGAATCTTACCCATCTAAAGACTTGTCATCTTGTTGTAGTGTTAGTGTTATCCTGCGGGAATGGGGGACTGCAGGGCAAAACAGCTGTAAAAGAACTGGTTCACATACTGGTACTAGGGCCTGAAGAGCAGTGGTGTTTCTGCAGCACAGAAAGACACCAAAGTTGGCTATCTCAGTGCTTAACCAAAATGGCAGGCAGGTTTTGCAACCTGTGTTGACTCCAAATTTTGTCATGGCTATGCTGTTGTTAATCCATGCAATCTGTTTGCGGTTTAATACATTGAAGGGTTATGAGCTGAATAATACAGTGAGCAGTCAACTCATTCCCTGTCAAATTTCTTTCCTTTGTGCCAGATGTCTCCATCCCCTGCTGTCTGTCATCTAGGCCTCTCTTCTCAGGCACAAGCAGCAGCAGTGGGTACTGATAGCAGGACTAGACTAAAGCCGAGGGCTTCTTCAAAGACGTATTTAGCTTGGCAGCTTTATTATTCTAGCCAATCTGTCTATTCCACTCAGGCTGAAATGCCACCCCACTTCTCAGCTTTTCTTCCAGTCATCATCTGGTATGCCAACAACCAAACATTTGGTGCAATTCATAGGAGAGGGAGAGGGCATCACTGGAGAGAGAAGCTAAGATTTTTTTACTGCTAGAGCCTTAAAACTTTAAAGCAAATGTCAAGAACCTTAAGATAATTTCAATTCCCTTTATTGTCTGTATTTAAAAATAGATCTAACCACCTGATTGTGAGAAACAGGTGTGGTTTCCTGGGCTTTTTATTTAGACTTGAGTGCAAAGTAATTGTTTTTTGATGGACATAATTTTAATCAATAAATCATTGAATTTCTTTGACCCAGTTCTGATGCATTTTATAGGCATTATAATTTCTCAGCAAACATTTACCTCAAGCTCATGAAATCTGCAATTTGGGTATATTGCAATGAAGTCTTTATACTGAGGTTAAAAGTTTATGGATATTTTTCTGATATATCAGTTTTCAACTAGATCCATCTATGTAGAATAATTTTGTAGGGAAGACATAAGTATTGGTGGTTCTTCCCAAACTTACTTCTTTTCTAGTAATATTCAGTGGTCGTATATTTCAAACATTTAATTTAGTTTATTGCCTTTATTCTTCTGTTACTTGACAGGAAATAGGTCTCCAATAGTTGGTCAAAGCACTACCTGAATAGTTTGACCTTTGGCTTATTATTTTACTACTTTGTGCCTTGATGCATCTCTCTGAGAAATGAGTATTAAAAGAGATAATGTCTTCAGAGTAGGAGAGGAACTGCCTTGTGTTGAACAGTTGTAAAGCTTGTTGACAGTGTTTGGATGAAAGCAATCAAATGCCTCCTGGCACTCCATCCTGGTTAAAATGTAGTTCTTTTTGTTTTCATTTTAAGCTAAAAAGGTTTTAGTAAAAGTAGAAAAGTAGCATGCACTAACACTTAAAAATCCAGATAGTCTGTATACATCTTCCTGTTACTGTCCAAAGGATATTATTCACAATGGGATCTCAATTCATGATGATATTTTGGGGCTTTTAAGTGAGGCTCATCAGCTGCTAATATTATCTGTCCTGAGGCCTCTATGGAGAATATAGGATGCCTCATGGAAAAGGCCTTCTAAAATACTATTGCATCTGGCATGCTTTTGGATTTAATCTTTCAAGGCACCCAAGGGGACTGGGTGAGCAGCAGCATGAACAGGGAAGCTGGAGGACTATCGCGTTGCCACATAATGGCCTGCTCTGAGCTGCACAGCTGCCAGACTTGCAACCACTGCATGTTACTCATCCTCACTCCTTCCACGCTCTCTATGTTTGCTTCCGCTGTCCACAAAGAATTTCTTGGCAATGTCCTCTTCTTCCTCTATCAGCATGCTAGGAAGCAGCTCAGCTGCTTGCTTGCCTTTCACACTAAATTGTCGTGGGGACTAAATTGCTGCAGGGACAGCCTCAGATTTGATGCAGCAAATTCTACTGTGTTATAGCTGAGGTGATGCTACTCTCCATACATAGGTCGCATCAGCCTGCAAAACCTACAATTAGCTGTCCTCCTCTGACTTGCCATATCTGCCGTTTACAGGCTGGTCCTTATGCTAGTCTGTTTTTGAGTAACTGTAAGAACTGTTGTCCCTTCTAGGAAGCTGCTACTACAAGACTTTGGGATTGCCATACAAAGTGACTGCTAGCTTCCGAGCTGCCTTCTCATCAGTCGATTCATTCTGCAGATGGCAATAGCTCAAAGTCTGCCAGGCATTCACAGCTTTCAGGCTAATCCTTCTGACAGCACAGTTCTCTTCAACCAAGAATGCTTTTGCAGATCTTGAGGTTGCTGCCTTCCAACCCTGTGAAGTGCTTTTACAGAAATGTGATGGTTTACAGCAGCGCACACGCAAGCACTTGAACATACACAGCCCAGCCTCAGCTCTATTCTACCCCCAGTCATAGGTGACAATGTAATGTTACATTTTTGTGACATTTTATAAAAAGATAAAGATATAGCATTACCTATTGATAGCAGCGGTCTCTGCGCTGCTCATGTCAGTGTCCTCTGTGAGAATGTGGAAAGCTGTGTGTGACAGGGATTCGGTTACCTAGAAACAGAATTGTAAGGGAAAACTGGCCTTTCAAGAGCTTGAGCTGAAATGTAACATTTGACATATCTTGTTTCAGATTCCTTTGGTGTGTGCTGATGTTACTAGCCCGAATGAGATGCACAGATTCCTTCTGCCCCTTCCCAAATAGTCCTGCTTGCTCAGCTGCTTACATTTTTTATTATCCTTAAAGGTACAGCAATTTTCAACACAGATTTTTCCATTAAATACCACTGAAGTAATACAATGAAGATGAACAAAAAGTCTGTATTTAGAAGAAGAAACATTTCAGCTTCTTCATTTACTGTGATAAGATGCCCCATGGAAAAAATGTGTTCTTTTTCAAGCACTAGTTATATCACTACAAGTTAAAGAACTGGAATTATAGTACACTTTTTTTTTTAAACTGAAGTCCGTGTTCCTTCTAGGCAAGTGCATGCATTTTCCTTCTAGTTTGCTCCCACCTGAGAGTTATGTTTTCTTTTCAGGCCATTAAAGGGTACAAGAGAGAGCAAGAGTACTTATTCTGCCAAAGGTGTCAGACAGACTGACACCTACTTCTTGGTCGAATAGCACTTTCTTTTTGAAAAGAAAAAAAAAAAAGGCATCAGCTGCTGTGTGAAATCAATCTTCCAATCTGTTGTAGAACAGAGTTTGCTTGGTAAAGAGGAAGGAAAAAAAAAAAAGCTCTCATAAAAGATTCATGCTTCATTTGTGTGTTTGCTCATTGGCTTCAGTGTCCTTCTTTGCACTTTTCTTTCAACACTGCATCAGATACTTAATAGACTACAAAATATTAGATGTAATTAGGACCTGCAGCTACCAGGGTACTAATGATGGAGTTATTGCTAAGTTAGTCGTTCCCATTTTGAGAAGTGATTCCAGCTTGATACTTCTCTAATTATCTGCAGAGACTGTTTCCTGAAAATTGCAGGCTCATATTCATTTTGAGAGAATGGCACTTGAGAGGTGGAAGGTGTGTTTCTAGCTTGCTGGAACACTAGAAATCCTCTATGGGATGTCCATTTCCATTTATTACCCTTATTAAGCTCTGTTGAAGAATATAGTTTCTTCTTCATCAATAACATAAGGAATCTCAAGTAACAAAGCTAATCTATGTTCAGCACTTCTGAGCTAGGTTCTTAATGTGAGTAAATTGAAGTCCTCCCAGGTTAGCTTGAGCTTCAGAAGTCTGCCTGTATCCTGGAGTGTAGACCCATTAATACAGCTGCTTAAAATAATTAGGCATCTCTTTTTCTGTCAGTTATGCGAGGGAACTTTTCACTAGACCCTCTTTCTTGTCTGTAATCCACGAGGCTTAAGTAATATGAGACCTTAGCAGGGAAAAGTTGGGAGAATGGGGAAAGGCAGAGAGATTAGTAGTGCCTAATTTTAGTAATATACATTAGAAGCTTAGAGAAACTAATCTCCTAATATGATAAACAGAGAGCAGGACTCTGAAGTTAAGCTCACGCTCTGAAATGCCTAATATAGGAACCTACCTCTCTTCCAGGGAACTGGAATCCAGACTTGGGTACTTGGGATAGATGGTTTGGGTCTCTCTCTCTTTTGCCCCCTTTAAAAGACCAACTTACTGATTTGCTCAGGATTTTGAAGAAAGGAGCAATAACGTTGAACTGTGTGTTGAACAAGGGAAAACTTACTTTGTAGGTTTGACTGTCATGGAATCTATTTCTCCTCTGTAGCACCACCTAAGTGCTGCATCCGCCTACTGTTGTGGCTGATCCCAACCTCCCAAAGAGCACTCCTGCAGGGCTTAGTATTGCTTGGCCTGTTTCAGGAAGAGGTGGATTTAGCTGTTCACAAGCAATCAAAAAATCAGTCCAAACTGCACAGTGCCACACACAGTTTTGATGGTCAGAAGACACCTGAGTAAATTCTTATCTGGTATAAGTTTCCCCTGGTGCTTTTGGTGTCTCTGGATCAAATTATCTCTAGTTTGGATCTCAGCTTTGTTAGAATGCTGGTCACGCAGGTAGATGGGAAAACTGATGTTAGTATTATGATTGTCCTTGTAGCTGTTATACACGTAGTAAAATATAGCATGTCAAACACTGTAGCATCTAGGAGAATTGCATTTTCAATCTCGATATTTATAAAAATAAGGCAGCTGGATCACTTGAGATCCCATGGGTGGTATTTGTTCACAATTTTATGTAGCTTTCTTCCTGCCATTTTTATATTTACCTATTATTTCGCTTAAATAGATAGGCTTGATTTTGGCTATTCAATTCTGAAAAGAAGAAATTCTACGGGGCTTGAAATTGTATGTCTATACTGGACAGTTCTTTTAAAGGAGATCAGAACAAAAGTGCAAATACTTCAACCCTCTCCCACTTCTGCCCAGCTAGCTTTAAGTTTTTGCTTTAAATGTAGCACTCATCTTGCAGCCCTCAGTTCACATTTTTCAAACTGTTGTAAAAATTCCAGCTTTTCAATAATCTTTGTATTAATTTCCTAATACTGAAAATAAGTAATTACTCACATTTTTCAAAATGTGCTCCAAATTAAGAGGCTAGACTGCATCTTCTTTTACTAATTGTTTCAGGAGAGCTAATCTACCATGTGTGTGACCTTTTCTGAATTTGGACCCATCTGGCATTTTCAAATGGAATTGAGTATTGATCTCCACACTGTTAATTTATTGTTTAATTAAAAAATCATAGTGCTGTGATGTGGTTTGATTGCACATCCTTTTCTACGTCAACCAATTAATGTAGAGAGCCATCACAAAACTATCACTTTTTATTATTATTTTTTATAATGGAGCTTCCCAGAAATGTAGGTCTCCTCTCATATACTATACTAATGGTTTGGAATGCAGTTTAGCATAAATGACCTGCAGGAACTGCTGTAGAAAGTAAATTTTCCGTTTATATCATTTTGGTATGGCCAAGGTGCTGTGCTTCCTGGACTTGATTGAATGTTTCTGGAACTTGACTGTGCATCTTAGGTCACCAATACCTAGTATAAAATGTAGAGAAGGAGTTATTACGGACCAGTCGTCTTAATCAATGGTGGTTTTGCTGTACTGCCCTTGCTTATTAGGGAGAAAAAACTATATTTCTTGAACGAGGCAATACCATCAAACTTTGTAATGTCAAGTTCCCTTCCTATGGGTGAAAAATGTTTACAGCAAGCTTGCGTTGTTGCCAAACTACCTGTACTTTGTGTATCTAAAATGTGCCTAGGCAAGACTGAGTGTGATATGTATTCTACAGAACACTTGCTTCCCAACTGTCTTAAATGACACCTCTTAGAAGTGAAGTCCTTATTGTTCCTGCCTTGTAGTTTTATGACTGAATAGTTGTTTAAACTGAGGCTGTATTGAAGTGTAATGTCTTCTGCCTCCTCAACCCTTACTTAGCGCTTCATCTAGAATCTCCTGTTAATGCACTTTTAAATCTAGAAATCCTAGTAGGGATACCTTAGCCAAGGAATTCTCTTACAGTCAGATCTTTGGAAGATATTAAAGTTGTTCTAAAATATTCTAGTTTGACCTTCCTGTTGGGTGTGTTCAAGTAGCAAATCTGATAATGGAAGCTTACATTATACACCACCGACTTTAAAGCAAGCATTTACTTCTGAAAGGCTGTAGAAGGAATGCAGGACTGGAGTAGCGTGTTGTGCAGCAAAGCCTCACTTTGGCTGGGTTGCTTTTAACTCGTCTGATGTAAGGATTCCAAAAAAGATCAAAGGGAATTGTGAGGCTTGCAAGACTAAAAATCTTGCTTTGTGCAGTGGTTAGCCAGGCAGCATTTCTGTGGAGACTTTAAGACGACTATTACGCCATGGTTCACAAAGTATTGTCAGGAGTCACGATACATGGGCCAAAAATCTCAACCTCTTGAGCAGTTTAACAAGAAGGTAGATAAAATGTGTATATCCAGCCAGGCCTGGGGAAGGGGTGAGAGGGATTTTTTTTCTTCTCTTCATCTTTTTTGAAGTTTTGCATAAAAGAATCAATATTTTTCCTATATAACTTCTTAATTTTCACAATTATGAAAGCAGTAACCCTTCTGTAATCTCCATTTCTTTTTCAATAGTCAGTTTTGAAGCAAAAATTATGAGTATTTCAATTATATATATATATAGTCATTTCTGACCAGAATGAAAAGTTGCCAATGACAATCTGATTTATTAAAAACAGATATATTTTTCATCACCAAATAATTTTTTATAGAAATAATGTGATCTCATCTAGCACAAAGGCATCCAGAAATAAATCACTGTGGGGTTAAAATTAATTTGGCCTGAACCTCCAAACAAAAATCATTATCAGATAATAACTTTGGCTTAGTTATTCAAATCATCTTTGCTTTTCCAAGTCCACTCCAAAATAAATAGCATGTCAAAACAACGCATTGCTAACAGGTCATCCTTCAAGAAATTACAGGACCAGGTGCTCCCAAATTATGGCAGTTTTGAAATGAAGAACAAACTACATCATTTCAAGGAACATTATTAGAAATCCATGTATCACTGGTGTGGAAATGAAACCTCAGTGTTCTTTGCAGATAAAGGCATGTGTAAACGTTAGCACAGTTTTTGTATTCAACCAATCAGAATTCAATAAAAGCAATTTATCTTTGATCTTCTGAGAAGAGCCTTCAGTTCAGTGTTATTTAATATCTTAACTGTAATTGGAAATAAAAAAAGGAAGGGAATCTGAAATAATCCCTTTCAATTGTATTACTCTTGAAGAGTTGACTCTTAAAAAAAGAAAAAGTCAACAAATTTTTCATCTGATTTTGATAACGTTCTTTCTTCACAACACGATCCCTTAGTTATGCAGAACTGTGACAAAAGTACACATGGAAAGGATTAAAAACCTACTGGTAAACTGAAGTTGTGATCTAAACCCACTGAAATGGAGAAATAGAAGTCTTTCTATTGACACCTCTGGCCCGTAGATCAGTCTCTGGGTTTATTATCAGTGAAAAGTTCTTAAAACTCATTTTCAGATGCAGTGTCAAAGGAGGTTTTCTTTTAATACACCATAAAGGACAGAGGGTTAGAGAGCTGCAGTATGACCAGCCAGGTAAAGTAGAAAACCAAATGCTTTCTTAGCAGGTCAAAAGAAGGTCACTTGTTTTACAGTTAGAAATAAGCTCTCAATTGAGAGTGACAGTAAGACTTTTACTACTCCAGTTCAAGGAAAGTAATGGGCATCAGTGTAAACTGTATTCTGAAGTGCTTTCTCTACTCTTATGGCTATGACATAAATTAAAGGGAGGGGAGAAATCAGACAGGTAAGAAACGGTGAAAAGAGCTGGTTTTAAGAAAGATAGAAGGCCAGAAGCAGCAGGGAGGTGCCTGGAAACAGCCAGGCTGCGTGCATGGTTGGTTAGTCAGGACTTTTAGCAGATGCTGGGAGGAGACTGCAAATTCCCTGCTTCCTCATGCACATGGAGAAAATAATAGGAAAGAAACCTGTGGGGAAGTGTTCCTGGTTTCCTTTAGCAAATATTCTCATACAAGCTGCCTGCTGCCCTAGACACAATTAGAACTGTTTTGAGCAGGGCCAGTTGAAATAACAGGTGTTAGGAGTTGCCAAATGCAGCAGTCTAATAGGGGTTCTGTGTCCCCAGGTCCAGCCAGGAGTGACGCTGAGCCTATTTTCCCACTAGGCATGCATGCAAACAGTGCACGTGCGTGTGGCTGGCTGCCCCGATCAACACAAGCAGCATCACTGATGAGGATGAAAGCCTGTTACTGGAAAATATATACCTATGTATGATGTAGATCCCTTCAGTAGCTGGTCTTCAACAGTCTGTCCCGTAGCTAGCCCCTGGATCCCCTGATCTCCCGGTTGCCCCACACAGAGACAGAAACACACACAGATGTGCAATTGCGTGTCACTGGTTACTCTTAAATCACCTGTTTTCTCCAGTATCCAGCCCAGACTTGTGGCCACTCCAATATTTGGCTCTCAAGCCTGTTATCCCACTTGCTGGCTTATCTAGCTTGATGCGTGCTAGCAAATACACATACAACATGCACACCCACACAATGTGTATGTACTCCAGTCTCTCCAGTTGCTGGTATCTGAAGCACGTAGACCTGTATGACCCATGGCCCCATCTTCAGCGGCTGACACTTAAACTTCCATATGCACACAGATTTGAGAGCCCTTCACCCAGAAAAATAAATGGAAATGGAACAAAAAACAAGAGAGCTTGCTGTGACGAGGTGCAGGGCATGGCCACACAAGTGACCAGACACCTGCTTGCATGTGACATGCGATTCATGTGGTGAGCAACACACGTGGATCATGGCCTGACCATACTCCTCTGATAGCCCGGGGAGGAGAGGGTCAAGGTGTTCCCTTTGCTCTGATGAGATACTGGGGTCGTCCACCTGTTGTTCCTCTGTGCATTTGTGTATGGGGGCAAACTCAGCAACCCAATACAAACATCACTCTATTATTCTACCCCTCGATCCTTCAGACTTTGTATTCTGTTTTTCAGGATCCTGCTCTGGCATGAGATGAGCGTGGGGCCCCAGTCCTGCCTGTTTTACACACAACTTCTTCTTACAGTAACCAACATCATTACGGTGGACATCCAGATAAAGCTGCTCTAAAAAACAGGCTAGCATATAGTTCAACATGAAGAGCTTCACAGCAGCTTTGTGGTTTTTATACCAGGTACTTAGATATTATTGTAAATATTGCTTGATTTACTGCATGTGGACTTGAATGATATAGATGTATCACAGTGTACATTTAGAAAGCATTCGGATCATAAAAACTCACTTTTCGTAACCATCTGACTATGATTAATTGTAACAATGCAACTTATTAATTAAACTTGGAAAGCAGCATAATTGGAACTAGCATTCTCAATTCACTTGAATGAATTTCAGCATTTATTCTGCAACTATTTTAATGAAATGCTGAAATCGTCTGCGTATCAATCTATTCATTACCAAATGAGATGAATGCAACAATCCTAAGTATTCATGGAAATATCTTCATTAGAAAAATCATGTAATTAACCTGGAGTGTTCTCTAAATGAAGCACCTAAAATGTTATATCCTTTCTTTCTTAATTGCAATTTGAGAATATTAGTTTCTCATTCTCCCTGATTATATTTAAAGTAAAAATAACATTCAGCATGATTTAAGCATTTTGCACAAAATGAGAAACTTGAGGAAAATGCTAGCAAAGGGGCACTAACATTTCTTGTTGTGTTTGTTTTATTTGCTGTTAATAGCCATTATCAAAGATTGCACTTTAGCAAGAATTGTTCTGGTTGTGAGTCTCCTCTTTGTGCTGAAGTCTGTCTGCAGCTCTGCTCATGCTACTGTTACTTAAAAGATTTATCAGCATTAAGGACACTTCATTGCCTTCCCCCATCCCCAAATACTTCAGCTAAAAGGTAAAAATGATCTCTATTCTGAAATTTGCCGAGAAACGCCGCATACTGAACCAAAGTGTATGTCAGCTATCTGTTTATAAGAGCCTTATTTTTAAGGAAACATCTTTTTTTTTTATTTGAAAAATATCAATCGTTCACACTAAAATAGAATTGCTACTTTAAGATAAAGTAATGGGTTTTGCATAGCACATACTTACCTCTCTTTTCCTTTTCAGTCAGTAGTGACATGACAGAAAGTCCCTGCGGAGGTAATGGTGTGAAGCATTTCTGATGCTTTAAGACCGAAGCAATTCTTACAAGGTGGAATATAGATGCAAACTGTTCATGGATTGTCTAGCAAAAAAGAATTTCCCAGAAAAAATTGTAGGGACCCTAAAGCTCTTGCATCGTGTTGTTTTTTCCTCCTTCAGGCATGTTATATCTTTCTGTAGTGTGTCCACTTCCCCCCTCGTCTTCATGTTTTTCCTCTGATATGGCAGGCTCCTTGGGGCTAAGGATTCTCTCATGAGACTTTTGTTAACATGATGTGATTGGATTCTGGCTGAGTCTCCTACACATTAGAACACGTAGAACAACCAGCTATGGACTGGCTTCAGTTGTGTTAAAGATGCCCCTTTTTTTTTCTTTAAGGAAATGAAGGAAGCAAATGAAAAAGCTGTGCAGGAATTTTTCCCGGATCATTATCAAGAAAAGGTTGGTAACTTCAACATAGAATGTTCCTGGCTTATTTTGAGGACAAGGAGATAACCTTAAATAAATCATGCTAAAAAAAACCCACAACAACAAAACAAAAAAAAAAAAGAAGAAAAGAAGATATTTCATTAGCTACTGCGAGCGGGTGCTAACATTCCAAGGACAGCTGGTCTAACAGAGAAGAGAGGGTTATGTGAATTCTGTTTATTTTTACCTTGAGATGTGAGATAAAAGGGAATGGTATACTTTAAGATACAGAAACATGACAAGCACAGTGTACAAAATCTGGCAACTTTTAGGTAGTCTGACAGTTAAGCAACACTATCGATGTTACTGTGAGTTTCATTCATCAAAGGGTGGATGTAGATTTGGCTAGCAAAATTTGTAGTAATGCAGTACCACTTCAGATATCATTTTAAGATCTTGGAATAATTTGCAAATAATAACTCTGGCTTCCCTCCCCACCTCCCACCTTAGTATAGCATTATTTAATTGACTCTTCAATTAAGTATTAGGGTATGAGTTAATGGTATGCTTGTCTCTAGAAGTCTTCAGAATTTTTATTATGAGAATACAGTTTACCTCAATCTCTGCTTATTTATAAGAGTGCAGCAAGGAGTTAATAGAAGGAAAAATTTCGTATCCTAGAGGGAGCTATGCAACATCACTTCAAACAAATATGTGCCCAGCTGTAATGAGTACCCAAATATTTCTACTGTACCTGCTAGATGGTTGTGGTCTCTGTTTAAAGAAAAGTTTTCTTCTTTTTTCATCCATCTAGTTATCCTAATTTCAATGAAAGATTCTTAGCTTGTTAAATTAGAAGCTGCTCTAATTCAGCTGGAACACCACAGCTTAACATTATAACTTTAAGCAATGAGAATCCACCCCCTCAAGAAACTGACTGAAAGGCACGTCTTAAAATACATATTATCATCAACAGGTGAAATATTCAATTTCTAGTACAGATTTTTTTAATTAATACAGCATGTTAACTCTTTTATTTTGGTTTCTTAAAGAAACAAGATTTATAAACTCACTGTCTCCTCTTTGTTCTTCTAATAACTTGATCCTATTAGCTATTTTCAATGAAAATTGATAGTGATATGGTGGCATCAATGATATTTTCTGTTAACTCTTCTGCAAAAATAGGCAGTTGGGCAGGGAGAAGAAAGCCAAGTGGGTGGCCTTACAGTGGAAAAGGTTGCAACGTAAGTTCAGCCATGTTATCAGACATCAGTGAATCTACACAAACCAATATAGGTAACCTAGATTTATGAAATCTTATGAAGAAACAGTTACTGTTGATAACAAGATAAAGAGTACTTTTATGCAGATACAACAGACATATCTACTACTTCTATTACTTCTATAGACTTTCTACACTATCTCACCAAAATAGGTATCTACTATTGCACTACATCTTGAACTTCTCTCTGAAGTATTTCAGCTTCCTTGGGTTGGTCATTTTTGCTGTTTTCTGAATTTGAAGATGTCTTTAGTATAACTTCTGCATGAAGTCAGGGGAATTTTGCTTCTGATTTTGGTGGGAAAAGAGACATGATGGCAGTGAGAATTTATAGAAGTGCAGGTTTGTCATGTGTCAGGCCTGTGTGGAGCCATAGCCCACCAAGGGGAATGTAGAAAGACAAAGCAAGAGACAGCTGAAGAGCAGGTCTTGGTCAGGTATTGAAGCTCCATAGGAAAATGGAGATGACTTAAGGAGGATTTAAGTTTGAATTTTCTACCAGGCAATTAAATCCAAGCCTTGTGAAATCAAAACGTACTTACAGAAAGTTACTGATCATCTTGATACAAAGATTTTGTGGAAACTGCAAAAGGTGAAGACTTCTTGGGAAAATTCCTGCTTAAAGATCTGAAATCCTTGGGGATCCTTGCGTCTCAAACATGAGAATTCATGAGCTTTACAGTGTTTAAACTTTTCAAGCTGAGAAATCCAGCGGCAGTTCAGAAGCTTATTTTAACCTGAGGAGATGAGGAAAAGTTAAGACTTTAAAGCTGCAATTCACTTTTTGGGGGTAGATCAGTTGTTTCCCAGGAACAGTCTCAGTCAGAGCAACCTGGTTGTCTTTTTCCTCCTCATGTCCACAGGCTGAAAGTCTGTTACTGTGTCCATACACAGGCAGAGACCACACTGCCTACCTCCTCTTGATAGAGAAGACAGTATTTTGTCAGCTTGCTGACTCTAAAAGGATTTCTCTGCTGGCTGCAGAGAAATGACTTTCCAAAGGGTGGTTTTATCTCCACCCCACTGCCTCTCATTTTCTTTGGCTCCAGGATTTCTCCCGCATTGATTCTGCAAGGTTTTTCTGTCCCTCTCATACCATGCTCTGTTGGTTTGGACAGTTTCCCCACTACAAATACGGAGCCTGCGAAAAAGCTGCAAGCTACTGATTTGACATTGTGAAATTTGTTGTGTTTAATGGGTTTTCTGCAAGGGGGATTGTTGAAGGCTTTTTGTCTCTTGTTTTCCCTCCAACGTTGTTGAGTTAAAATGCTGCCGGAGCAACATTTTCAAGCAGCAAGATGCTTTTTATTTTCAGGGCTATAGATGGAGCATTCCGAATAGCCTTAATCACATACATAAAGGTTTTAGTATTTCTTTTGTATGGCATTTTATGTTGTCAACTGCTGTAGTCAGACCCATTTCTGAGATTCGAGATCTATCACATCATTGGGTTGAGATGAGTAACTTAGAAAAGCAAGTCTTTATGGAAGATGTAAAGAGACCTAGAAGATAAGAAAATGGGGCATTTTATTAAACGATGCATTAATGAGGCTTTACATTTTCAGCATAGCACCTGTTTATACTGACAGTTAGCATTAGGGTTCATGGATGTAACTTTCTATATTGAATATATGGCTTGATCTTTCTCTTGTTACAGCCTGATTATTCTGGTGTAAACGCATCACTGCAGGTAGATTCTTTTTTATTGTAGAACAGCCATCTGTGTTTTTAAAAGCTTGATGAGGCTTTGAAAAGCCAAGCAGCATCAACTACTTACAATAGCCAATTTTGATAACTTCAGAATCAGAGCATTCAAAAATAATCTTCAACAATAAGTGATACTGGATTGTATGGTGCAATGGGAGGCTCATGTGCCGGTTGTCTATGTGTGTTCTCCTTAAGCACCTTTTCCCCCCACTTGCCAAATTTAGATATTAGAGAAAAGATTTTAAAATGGTGCCCTAAGCTCCAATTTGGTGGTCTTAATTATTTACTGCCTCCTTGCACACAGTCTTGCCTACTTAAGTAATTGCACTAACAAATTACAGCATTAAAGTGTCTGTCTAAACAATTTGTAGGCACAGTCTGATATTTAGATGCTTAAAGTGCTTCTCTGAAATCCACAGTTTATTGTGCATGCAAAATTACACCTGAAAAAGAGTGTTTCTGAAAAATCAGGGTCATTTATGTGAATGTATCTGGTGGTTGTAACCAGAACCATTTACATAATTATAGAATAGTGCTGTGCTGGAATCCACGGTAACTTCATCTGAATCTGTGATACCTGTCAAATGGAATAAGATGCATTATAGCCTTTGCCTCTTTAAAAATACACATGTAAGTGATGCCTTGTCTTGATCTTACCTCTTTCATGGGAGGATTGAATGTTCTCTGTAGACATTAATTTTACACCGGGCACTGCTATTGTAAGGCACTCTTATTACTTTCACTTACATGAAACGCTTAAGAAACTAACTTAGCTAAGAGAAATAAAGGGACTTGCCCAGGGTGACATACACAATCAATGGCACAAACCAGGCAAAAGAACACTGATTTTTATTTTACCTTAATTAATCCCTTGGAAAAACAGATGTTTATACTGTGTCAGTATACAGTATCTTTTGGATTCAGTACTGCAGAAAGGTGTGAACTATATATAGGATGCTCTGTGGAAGTGAAGGGTGGAGTCATTCAGCTAACTTTAGTTGTCCTTATATAAGTGACTTCTTTAAGCTTGCTCTCTATAAGCAAAAGGGAAGATGGGCATGCCCAAAAGGTGATTATGCCATGCTAAGAGACCGTATGACTTGCTCCCTGGAGAGCCCTCTGTATCTTTTGCTGTGAAGGAATGCAGACGACTAGCTTAGACTTGACACCCAACTCAGATGAGTGGAGTAGATGAGTTGAATCTCACCCTAAGGAGACATTGAAGGTCTTCATACTCTTTGCAAAGTCAGTGGTGAAAAAGGGCTCCCAGTAAGTTAATCAAGCCAACATTTAAAGTAGAATTCAGTTCCACTGAGCTTTCGCATATTTCTGTCTTATGCCCAGTTCTGCCATCGCCCTCCTAAGAATGCTTAGAAGCCTCCTTAGTGGTGTACGCTGTAGGAAAAGCAGATACCTTGATACCTCTCTTTTTTGTAAGCAAGAATATATGAATGCAGGCTCACAAGCACGTAATGACTAAAAGATAGTGCTGGAAGTTGATGCCTCAGATGAGAGTGGGAAGACATATATGAGGTTTTCTTGTGAGCATAAACAGAGGAGAATGTTTTGACAAGTCTGGGCCCCATGTGACTGAAAAATAGCAGTTCATAGCTCCACCTCT
This sequence comes from Charadrius vociferus, assembly GCF_000708025.1. Classification (NCBI taxonomy): domain Eukaryota; kingdom Metazoa; phylum Chordata; class Aves; order Charadriiformes; family Charadriidae; genus Charadrius; species Charadrius vociferus. The sequence continues at coordinate 102,121 of NW_009647581.1, forward strand.
CTGCAAAGTCTCTGTCAGGAGCATCCATCACTGCCTGCAGGGGCAGGGGGCAGCAGGTTTGCTTACCGAAGGCCACGAGTTCAGGTTCAAATGTGCAGTATGGTACCCTTGAAGTTAATTATCTGTAGCTAGATGGTATGAGTAACTCAGCAAGGTTGATAATACTCAGCAGAAAAAAAAATAAATGTCCTGTATTCCTGTAGAAAAGGTATGGTCAATCTGTGAAAGAAGCCTTTGAGTCTACCTGTATAGTGACTGCAGATGCGATGTAAGGCTGAAATGTAGACGTCTTTTTGTCCATACTAAAACCAGGCCTGTTTGAAAGACCTCAATGGCAGATATTTCCAGCACACTGAAGATGAACAGCAGTACAGCTTGAAGTAACAAGAACTTGTATTTTTTGTGAAGGGGTGGATAATTATAGCAGAAATCTTTAAATAGAACTATCTTGCTACAGATTTGTGAGCAAGAGGGAGGGATAGTATGGAAAAGGGGTGGTAAAAGTCTAGCAAGATCAATTTTTTCATCTGATTTAGTATTCTTAACAGTGATAGCTGATGTTTGAAAGCATTTGTATTGAGTCTATCACTAGTGTTTGTGATGTTACATGAGATAATAGGTGCAGAAGGATCTGAGCAAAGTGCACCCATGTGACTCCCATTTGGAATGAGGCAAAAATTCCAGAAAAAATAGAGAAAGTTCAGGCAGATGTATACAAGAAAATTCACGGTAGAGAAGCGATGGCTCATAAGAGATGGTGTAGAAGTTAGATGAAAGAGGTGAAAGTAAGAAGTATGGTTTTCAGCTTTCTAGTCAGGTTGTATGGCAGACACTTTCTATCTTTCCCCTTAGTTAAGTACAGAAGGGGTAGTATTTGACCATCTCTTGCAGGTGAGTGATGGCCGTAAACAAATTGGCAGGGGGAAAGAAAGTGAGGAGATGTTCCTGCATTTAGAGTAGAATATCACCAATAAGGACTGTGTATGTTTACAGTCCTTTAGGGAAGGAAAGATGATGGACAGGTGATAGTGATCTGTGATTCTTTTTTCCAGCAAGCTGCTTTTGTACTTCTATACAGCCTCTCCAAGGATTTCTATCTATAGAAATGGAGGAAAGATGAGTTCAGTTCCGAATTCATATACTAAGATTCTAAATTATTTTGATATTTTTAATATATCTGATATTATTTATATGTATGTGTTGGGTTCTTTTAATACTGGATATTTCCTGTTCGGTCTATCTCTTTCAGCAGAAATAACAAGTTACCTAATCAAGCTTATAGCTGTAGCAATTTGGGGTTTTGGCATCATGAGTTTGACAACAACAGATTTAATCTGTTTCACAACAGCACTGTGAAGAAAAGAGAAAATCCAAAGAATAACGGGTTAATCTCTGTGATTTAAAATTCCTGAAATCATTTGGGAAGAAAGCAACTAAAACTTATTACTGGGGCAAGTGTTCTTGTTAAAAAGCAAAAACTTGCTTTGTCCGTGAAAGTGACTCATGCTTGTCATTGCTGCAGGAGCTGCAGGGCTGAATGAAAGAAGATGACACCACCCAAGGCACTTAAATGTTGTCTTTCCGGGCTATTGAAGCTAACGTCTGAGAAAGATAAGAGTGATCCCAAGAATAAAGTACTGAATGAAGAGCCAAGGGGCATCACTTCATTTCCCAGCCCTGATACAGTTTTCCTCAAGTGTCTCAGGCAAATCACTTAATGTCTGTGTCTATTTCCCTCTCTCTAGATTTGCAATAGTACTTTTCCACCTTATTTTGGTGGTGGTTTGATTTCTGAAGAGCTCAACTGTAGCAGGATAAAGCATACAATAGAGGAAAAATATTTTAATAAAAAACTTCACCACTAAGGGTCATGATGAAACATTATGGCCTTAAGGGATTGTCTGGGGGAAGAACTACACTTTATTCTTCAAAACTTCAAGAATACGTTGACAAGTTGAAAACTGAAAGGTATAACTCAACTGAAATCAAGGGAGCTATACAAAGAATTGATTTATTCAAATTGTTTGAAAAATGAGATACTTCTGGAGTAGTGACTGAAAGATTAGGAAATACTGCAAAATTTGGATCCAAGGCACATAGCACAGGAATCGTGAAATAATATCTGAGCTTACTGAAAGTGGGTGGTGAGATCCTCACCTAATTACCTGATAGGTGAAAGACTATATTAGTTGGTTGGTAATGATGTGAATTTGTGTTGAAAGGATATATGCCTTGTGGGCTGTGTAGGATTGTCCTGTGGTGAAAAATAGCCTGTTTCAGCCTTCATGTGCTTTGAGATGTCTGGAAGGCTGTGGTGTTAATGTGAACTGCTGAAGTAGAAAACATTATGTATTTGCTTTATTTTTCTACCTTTTGCTTCTGTTTGAAGATTTCCAAATTCATGGCCGTTAACAATGCCTCTTTGAGGGGCAGGGGAAACAACTTATGTTTCCAAATATGCCTCTTCAGTTTCTACCTTATCTCTTGAAATTTTGTCAGCATGCTTTCTTTCTCTTCTGTGGCCTCTCGGCTATTGCCACGTGGGGAGCTTCTGGGCAGAGACAGAATAGTGTGCCCGTGTTAAGCTGCAGGCAGAATACCTTTTGACAAAACTGCGTCCAGCAAACTTCACAGGCAGTTTTAACAAGGCTTCTGGAACTGATAGGACTGTGAAGTTAGCCACTGTGACAGCAATTTATAAGCTGTGAATAGAACACTGTGCTGATTATATTGATTTTGAAACCTACCACCAAGGCTGCTATTCATTGACGTTCTTGTTGGCAGTGTGTCATGGAAGCTCCATCTATGTTAAAAGTGAGATGTATTAATACTAGACTTGTTAGATTTGTCTGGACTCAAATCCAGACAGTGCAGGCTTCAAAGGTATCATCAAGACGATGCCCTATGTCCTGGGCAGTTTGGACTTTTCTGAGTTCGTTTTTACTGTAATCTGCATGCCACATCTAAAAATATTTTCTGTCCGAGTCTTATCTGGAGTCTGCTAAATGTAGCTAGTAGAACAGTCATAGAGTCTAATTAGTCATTTTCTTGGCTGTGAATATCCATTTTCTCAAGTTGACAGTGGTGTAGACTGTAGGATTGTTCTTTGCCCATTGAGGGCATTCTTAAAATGTAATGGGGACAAAACATTTGGGTTGAAGTCAGCTGTAAGCATCTGGCCCGTGTTAGCACAGTGATGGCAGCTACACATGGGGTTGCAAAGTAGGGCACTCTGCAAGGCTCTGGGCCCCATGGCTTAAGTACTTCCCACAGCCCCCAGAAACTGTCAGCAAAGACATAAAAATGAAATGAATTGAAAAGTCTTGACAAAAACCTTGGGGGGCTGGCACACTCCCTCGTCTCCCTGCAATAAGGAAAGTCTTTAACTTCCTTAATTGCTTCCATTTTTTTTCTCCTTGATGGAGACATTTTTTCCCCAAGTGACTACAATAGTAGTTCATTTGTCATTTTTCCTTCCCCAAACCCATGTGACTTTGTTTTCCTTAATTTTATTTAATTGATTATAACTAATTGACTCTCAGTTTAGGGAATACAGGTTTCTGAGCCTGCTGGTCTGGTCTTAATTTATTTTTGGTGAAGTCTTTTTCTTCCAGCCCAGGACTGAGGTACAAGGTTATTCTTTTTTTTTAAAAAAAAAAAAGCAACCCCCAAAATAACCAAAACCCAACACCACAAAACAGAACAACAAAGAAAGAAAAAGACCGGTGTTATTAACTTAATTTTAGATTAATAGACAGAGAAGCTCTGCTTTCAGCATATTGCAAGGTGGCCCAATTTTAGCAAAAAGGCAGCCTGGGCTTCATTGTATACCCACGATAAGGTTGGCTGAAGTGGTTGCCTGTTTGGAAACAAAGTGCTTAAAGAAGGTGGCAGTGAGGATTCAGCCAAATGCGAGAGGATGCCCTATCCTTGGCGCCACCACAGATTCAGTCACCGGCCTTGGAAGTCACCTGATGCTTACCTAAATATCCATTAAGTTTTCTGTCTGCTTTTGATTTCACTACGCCTCAAATGCAAGCACAAATAGATCTCCTGCAAATCAAGCTTGTAGATAGCTATCTCCATAAACATATATTTTCTTTTCTTTCTGGAGTGGGCATATATTGTATTGAAATCTAGGAACAAGGCACAGTGGCGTACTCCACTGTACCATCTCCACAGTACATTGGTTATTTTGCTCTTTTAAAAGGGAAGGAAAACAGATTTCCTTGGCAGTGAAAATAATTCCACTTCAATTTCTGTTATGTAGATAATTATATTTATTTTCTTATGTAAAACACTTGGAGATCCTTGAGAGAAAATGTTGCTTGTTTGATAGATGCATTTAAAAATGAAACACTGGTTAAATAATAGTGATTCACGAGGCTTCATAATGCAGCTGCCTCCTTTCCTGATTCCTTGGGAGTAACCTCTCCTCCTCTGTGGGGAATAGTCAGAGGCGGTGCTCTCTGCACACCAGAGTCCCTAATGAGTATCCTAGGAAAGATTATTGGGTGACTGAGGGAATTGCTGGACATGGTCTTCATGTTTTATTTGTTTCCCTTCCCCGCACAATTTCTGCCATAATTTTCTGCTCTGGGTTTTAGAGGAGGACTCCAAGTAGTCCCTTGATCCTGAATAGATCTTGATCAAACTGCTGGCAAAATTGTTTATTTTTGCTGTTTTATGGTTTGTGCGTATACACTCACAAGGGGTGAGGGGCATTTCTCAATGGCACAGTGCTATTTCCATTAATCTGTCTGCCTCCTTATGCCTTCCTTTCTGCTACTTGGTGATTATTACACGGGGCTTCCTCCGTGAATAAAGAACAAAATGTGCAGGAATCCTTGCTATACCATGAAAGCCAAGGCAATCTTAAAGAAACTTTTTTTTGTTCAGAAGTTGTGCTTTACCCAAGAGCACCATCTTCTGGATGTCACGTCTCTCTGTTTCTGGGAGAACTGCGGTTGAGTTAAATTTTGCTTGAAGGGGAAGATCGCTATGGAGAAGTGAAAGCTTGTAAACCTGTGTCTGGTGGGGGACTCGCTGTCTTTTTCTATTTAGCAAATGCAAAAGTTCTCTCTGGACTATTTTCACTTGCTTTTGCAGGCATGGCCTTCTGACCCGTTCCATTAGCAGCAGAGCTGGGGACAATCTTCAGAATTCCTTGCATTTCTTGGCTGGCTTTGGGCACTTCTCTGCATGGTCCTGCCACTCATTGTATTCTTGCAGTGAGTTCCCTCTTCTGGGCTCTTATTAGTTGTACTGGCCTTAATTTCATTCTTCTGGGCTGCTTTCTGACCATTAAAATCTGTGTATCTTGACCAAATGGCAAGTCCATCTGAAACGTTCTGAACACCCGAAGAAGAAATTGTCTTAAGGACCTCATTTTGGTCCAATATGAGATTATATCATTGATTTGAGATTTGGGAGATATTTGTGGGTGCAACTGATGCGGGTTCAGGTCAAGGGAAACCTTATGTGAAAGTGTGTCTTTAAAAAGTGAGGGCATATAAGCATGATTGCCAGAAGAATCTCTTTTGAGTCAAGGCTCTCTTCTGCCTGTATCACAGCAAAAACAAGGGGAAACATAGGCAAGTCTTTAAACATGAAAAGGGCCCAATTAACAATCAGATTAAGATAAAAATTAAATTCCTTTCTGCTCATAGATGCACTCTTTTTACAGGCACTGCTTTAAACTTCTTTTCTATTGTTCTATTACAGTCTGAAAGATAAAGTCACAGCTGGAAAGAAGTTAATCATGACAGTCCTATCACTTGGCTGGCTTCTTGGACAGACAAGATACAGGGATATATTGCATATGTTTTGTCCATGTTCTCTGGCCAAAAAAAAATTAAATATGCAACATGGAGACAAGAAGATCTCTCTGACCTCATTTTGCACTGTTTTGTTATTTCATGAGTCACTTAAACCAGGGGAGATTTTATGTACTGTGAGAAACTTTGGAATTGCGAGGGTGGTTAAGCATGGAAGGGATTTCCTTGGGGGTGGTGAAGTCCTTATCCTTAGAGGCTTTCAAGAACAGATTAGAGAAACGTCTGTCAAGAATAGTTTGTGTAGCTGAGCCTGCCTTAGGCAGGAAGATAGACTGAATGACCTTTGAGGTTCTCTTCCAGCCCTATTTTGATGATTAATCCTCACAGGGAGTGCATATACGCTGTGCTACATTTGATCTGAGCTAGGATGTAAGCATGGTGGTTGTTAGTGCAAAGCAAACACTCTGACTGAACATCACTCATAAATTTTGCTTCAAGTGTCTGTATTGCAGATTGGGAAGCTCGTTTTATTTGGCTGAATGGAAGAACCTTAAGGGTGAGGTGGCTGAACTCCGTGGGATGCTCTCTATCATAATTGGATGGTGTTAACCTCTACCGGAGAGAGGAGAATGCCCCTTCTTTGCACCCTGATGATATGAATCAGGGTAGATTCTGCTAAACTCTCTCAGCTACTTGCTGTTTTATTCAAAAAGATGGTCATTCCATATTATGCCAGTAAAATCTTTATTCACCCTGTGTTACTCTTCCTGATATGGATCCTGCATGTTGTACTAGCAAGGCTAAATAAGACTGAGCTCTTCAGGACGTGTGTCTTCCTAGGTAAATCTAGATAATTTAGCATGGCAGACCCTCAGGGCAGCTTTTTTGAAGTCTTTGGACACAATTACAAGCACATAATATCACACAGGAAGCAATAAAATGGAGAATGGCTTTTGGAAACACTTGGAGACCTCCATTGCTGCAGTTATCACTCCCTATCACTGCTGACTGACACAGCTGCAGAGATGGAGTTACAAGTGATCTCATCACATGAGAAGCCCACTGAAGTATTTTCAAAGTGCCTTTTCAAAGCATACTGCTTTCCACCCCGCTTCCATCTCACTCTTACTAAAAATGCCTCCACCAAAGTGTCTGAATAAAGTCAATGAGGATGTAATGCATCCATTCCTTTTTCTTGTTTGCCTTGATAAACCGAGATTTCACTAGAATGAATCTGGAAGAATAGTGCTCAAATTTAATATGGAAAACATTGTTCAGCA
>NW_009647581.1:109212-121125 GCF_000708025.1 Charadrius vociferus
CAGCAGGACTCACTTTGGGTCTTACACACTGTAAATGAGTTCATACATTCAAAAGGGAAGAAAATGCTAAAGTTTACCAAATAACATTTGTATTATGTTCTTGAAAGGAGCTATTTATGCCTCGGTAAAAAAGTTTCTTCCAGATTAAAGTGGTACAACCAGTCTCTGGGTCTATTTTTAAGCTGCATAAAGGACTGTGCAATATGCTTTGATTATAGCAGAGATTCAGATTTTGTTTGAAGAACAAGTCTGTGTGTGAATGTGCTGCAAGAGCTGCAGATCTATTATTTACACCAGATACAGGGGTTTTCTTCCATTGCTTTTTAAGCCAATTTGGTCTGGTCCCTGAGTTACAGCTCAGGAAGTGCATATGACACCATCTGGTAGCTCTGTGCCGATCCTAGGCCTGTGTGAAAGCTATGAGCAGAGGTTTAAAACTGCAATGTTTTGGTTTATTTTAGCAAATGCCCTTTTGAGACATTGAAGCTGCAAAGCAAGGTTTTCTGAGAAACCTCCTAATATGCCTCTGTTCAGTGCTTAGCAGCAGCTCTGTAGATCCATCCCCTACTCAACACTATATGTAAGTGTGAAAAAAATGAAAATAATTGAAATTTGAAGTATTTGGGTCCGAAGGTTGAGCACCCACCAGTAGGAGTGTCTGGGCTTAGGTTGTTGGAATAGTGGCATCTCAGTTTCATAATAATTGAAATGTATTCCAGTTTGAAGAGACAGGAGTGACTGTTACTTAAATTCATGTTTGGATCCTGAACCTCTCAGAAGCCCTGGAGATATTTGGGGATAGATTTAGCGCCTACACCAGACCTCTGAAGCGTTCAAAAATGGAGGTTATTTTAACCCTTTTTTCCCCCTCATCTTGAAATCTCTTTTCCCTATCTGTATTCTTTTTTCTTCAGGGAGAAAAGGAAAAATATGGAGTTATCAGAAGTCGGAGAGGCATAGCAAGGATTTTGTCTGAACGTTGTGAAGCCTGGAGGTCTAAGGAAATGAAGTTATGACAGCAAGAAATTTTCTGTCTTTCATTGACAAGCTATCTCTTGAAGCGTAATGGCTGAGGACCATCAGTGAACTTGTATCCTTATGGATCTGCTGTCTGTGATGGTGTAAAGAAAGGCTGGAAACCTTCTTTGGGGCAAGAGGAGCGAACTACAGGAACACCACGTGTAAAGGAGGGGTTATTTGCACTGATTTTGTTCCATTGTGAGCAGAACTGAAGAGATGCTGACCTGCCTTACTGCCACGCCAGTGAGTTAGCAGAGCAGCTTCATTGTGTAGGCTGTCCAGACAGGACCTTTCATGAGTGCTAAATTTGCATTTCTTTACAAAATGTTCTCTCTATATTATTTTTGAATATGCAATTACATGGCAAGCATACTTGTATTTCTTTTGCTGAGAGTGTTTACAAGACCAGCCTTTGTGATGCTTTTAAACCCAAGATTATTTAGCCTTCTAATTTTAGAGCTGTTTCTCTCTTCTATGCAAACCTGGTGCTACTAATTGTGAATTGGCCTCAGCTTCAACTTACAGAATTTAAAATGAATTATGAGATCAATTTAAAAAAAAAAATAAGGAAATACCCTTTTCCCCTACATTATCTTTCTTGCACACGTATTTTTCACTGTGGACTCCCACTAATAGTAAGCACATTATAGATTAAAGCTCCTCACAAGGTCCCAGCTTCCACCTGAAGGATATTATATAGGGAGATACAAAGGGGGTTCACTTCAGTTCACTTGTGTGGCATACCCTGTGACAGTCTTGTAGCTGTAATGAATAACAAGGTTCGGTGGTTCAGCCCTCGGACTTTGCTGCTGGCCCTCAACAGAAATGGTCAGCAGCACTGAAGAATGGGGAGCTCTCTGGTCATCAATGAGAAATAACAAGCCTTTGCTGTGGGCTGTGGTTCTGGGCTGTGGCTGTGCCCGGAGTGTGGTGTGGTGAGGTGAACTTGTGTGTGGAAGCTGCTGTCAGGATTCACCTGATCTATTTCTGTACCGCCTGACATGCCGAAGCTGGGGACAGGGGGAGAGAGGTTAAAGACTCGATGCAGAATGTCAGACCTTTTCTTTGTGTTTGTCCTTTTGCCAAAACAAATTTAGTACTGGAGAAAGCTGACAGCTTCTAGTGCTGGAGAAATATGTCTTCTCTAGCTACAGCTGTTATGGGAGGTTCCTCTAGCTCTTGTTTTCTTACTAGATAGGTCTCTCTCTCAGGTCTTGTTTTTAATGCAATTTCTTGCTTCCAGAGAGATACCACAAAAGGCTATTGAGCTGAACCTCTTCACACCAGATTATGCATGAATAATTGAAGCCCAATAACATTCATGCACATCCCCACCAAGGTTGTTGCCCAACTGAACTTATTCCTAGCTACCTTGTTTCTCCTCTTCTTGTTCTCTCCTCTCCTCTACCTCACTCCCTTCTTAAAAAGACACCTGTCTGTACAAACTGCCTCTTCCATTACGTTCCATGGGGAGCACTGACTGCTGCTGAGGACATATCATGTGACTGAATCACTAACGAGAAATAGGTTACTGCTGAACACGCTAGCTTTGAATTCTGCTCTAGGGTCAGAAGTGATTTCGGCAAGGGGGATTTCTTAGCAGCACTATTAATGCTTCTTGATCATAAACCTCACAGCCACAGGTCAGCAGGGACCAACTCTTCCACGCAGAAAGCACTGGCTTCTATCAACTAAAATAAAAATATTTCTGGTAAAGGCCTACTGCCTGTGTTAGCGCTCCTCTGTTCTGGAACAAGGATATCTGATATCGTGATCTTGAGCAGAGAAGCTCTGAACTTAAGCAAAGCTGGTAATGGGAGACACGTCTTTGCTTATGGCCAATTTCTGAAGAGGTAATTGGCAGATTATTGCTTTGCTCTGCCATCATTCATTCTTAGCAGTCTGCAGTGGTAAAAATACGCTAAAGCCAGTCCCGAGTGTTCTGTGAGGATGTTTCCATTTGGGACCTGTGACACCTCAATGGAGGAGTATCTTTGGCTCTGTTTCTTGTTTTGCTATCCACAGTGCACCTCACTCCACAGAAAACCCGTCTGCCCACACCTTGCTGTTTCTCATTTTTAGATTACTGTCTCAGTATGGTGCATCCTCTTGAAACAAACCTTATGTGATTTTAAAGTATGTATAGGAACATGACAAATTGTTTGGGTGTGTCAGTTTATGACAAGAAAATAGAGGCTTCCTATCCCACCAGCACAAGACAAGCAGTAAAGCTACCTCTTTTGACTTTGTCAGTGACCTGCTGAATGACTTTATCCAGCAAGGACACCAATTAGTGGTAGTTTAGTCCAATGGGATTAGCTAGAGACTGCTAAATTCATGTCATGTATGCCTCTGAAAGGCCAGCACCAGCCTGTCCTTGCTGGAGTGGGCATGAACGGGTATTTGAAAGGTGAACTATTCTATATTCTATTACTTATCCCCTTGGGCCACGCAGTCTTCCCCTGTAAAGCTGAACTTTAAATATGATAGCTATTAAGGCTTGTCCAGGCTTGAGATTTAGCTCATATAAATTCTGACAGGAACAAATGACTCTAAATTGTGACCAAACCCTTCTTTCTCCCCACTCCCGTGCCCTTCCAGATCTGCTGTTTGAAGAGGAAATGGAATCGGAATAGCTCAGGAAGATAAACAGCTGCTTTAAAACAAAGTTTTTCAGTTCCCTTCCTAATATACAAATTTACTGCAACATGCTGTGCTACAGTTGAAAGCACCATGTTTGTGACAGATTCTTTTCTATTTTAAACTTGGCTTTTAGGACAGGTAACAAGTAAAGGGGAGTGGAGCATGTCAAGCTATATGCAGAACTCAGTGAAGAAGACGACATGGTGGAACTCAGTTTCCCAGGTAAAAGCTCTACCAGATAATACAAGAAATTGTTGATGGAAAAGTGAGTAGACCAAGACAAATCACTAATACGTATTAGGAACCAGCTAGATCTGGGAGTTGGGACACTAGGCACGAGGGACTGGGAATTATTTCTGACTATGCTAATGAAGGGCATATAATTTCCCCACTTTGTCCCTGTTCTGCTCCGCCTTTTGTTTTCCTATTCATGTGGCAAGCATCAAAGAGCAGTGACTGTGGGTACTGCAAAATTGGATTAATGTAAGGTCTGACTTCAAATCAACTGATTGACTCAAACTCACGTCAGAGAGCTGTGATCTGTTCTTTCAGTTTGAGTGAAACAGTATATTCAGAATGGCAAAAGCAGGGGCAGGGGTGAGAGCCTGCTGCCACTGATTTTTGGAGTCGAAGAGGTCACTAACTAAAATCCCAGCCCATCCCAACTCTTCTTTTGTCAGGAAGCAGCAATAGCCAGTCACACTTTTCATGGATCCGGCACAGGCAAAGTTGGCAGGAAGCCCATGGCCATTTTGTTCCTCACAGCAGTCTGCTGCTCAAGGCAACTGCCTGCTTTGCCTCTACCTAGAGCTGGCCATGAAAATACACCGCTGTTAAAGACAGCCCGCATAGCACATTTGTCAGTTCAATTAAATTAGCTTAAAAAGATCTCTTACGTTAAATAGATGCAGCTTTCTTACATATTCAAGGGCTGTTTTTCAAGGACTGTGTGTACAGCATCCAGCCTGCCAGGGCTCTGATCTCATTGGGGATCTTGAAGCAGTATCAGGAGCTGACTAAATACAATTTTACTTAGGTTGAAACAACATGTCCTTTGACTTAAGATAATGGTACTCTGCGAAGCTGTGTGAGTCTGCTATTAGTCAATGGTACTTGTAAAAATACTCCGTGATGTTTAATTAATCTCCATAACATCCCTGTGAATTAGGTGACTTATCTACTATTTTACAGACGGGTGAACTGAGGCGCTTAGAGGTTAAGTGTCTTTCCCGAAGTTAAACAGTGAATTAGAGGGAAATGGTGGGAGTAAAAGGAGGGGCCACAATTCTGTTTAACGGCCCTGTTCTCTCACCAACACTGTGGTTATCCAAGAAAGCTACCTCCCTCGCTACACCGTGTCCTGTTTAAAAGAAAAGTGGTTAAGTTCAAATATTTCTGTGGGTGTTTGCAAAACATTTGCTCATTAGTAAGTATTTTACTTGTAATTTAAATACATGACATGCATTCTTGGGTATTAAGCGAAAGATTGTACTATGTAAAATAGTGGTTTCTTATTTGAAGCCAATTAAATCCTCACAGGGGAATAAAATTGAGTTTAAAGACACCAACTGCATGTGTATGTTTTGCCAAAAAAGCACTAACATCTCAAACTGAAGTGTATATTTTTGAATGGCTTCCAAGTTTGGCAATATAAGTTCTCTTGTACCTTAGAGAAATTGATTTACTTCAAATGTTCGGCAGATTTTTTTTGATCATTCTTTTTTTTTCAGCAGCAAAAGGAACTACTGAATTGCTTCATATTTAAGCAGACATTCTGGAAGTCTGAGGATACATCTTTTGTATTTGCAACTTTTGACAACCTGGGAAAAGGAGGTAAGTATTCAATACCTGTCCCACACGGAATAGCCTGTCCAAATCAATATATACAAAATCAATATATACAAAGCAGTTACAGTTGCCACCTGTTTTTTGGTATAGCCTGTCCAAATCAATATATACAACAGCAAGGGCAGCAGTCTTGTAGAGCACTGCAGTTACAGTTGCCACCTGTTTTTTGGCAAGTACCATATTTACTGGCAAAACGCCCATTCATCTTTGAAATGCTCCAGCTGCTGATGATCTATTCTATTTTAATAAGGTGTTTAAAAATCTCCAGCTGTTTATGAAGAACCAGCGCAAAGGAGATGATCTATTTGACAAGCAGAACGTGAGTATGGGCCTCACAAATACTCCATTGTGACTTTGGTGATTAATATTGACATGTTGGGTTTGGCAGCTCTTACTGAAGCAATCTACTGCCAGATGGTGAAAGAATGGAGGGAGGCTGGAAGGAGAGGCAGAGGGACTTTCCACCCACTGCTACCCAGTCAGTAGTCACAGTGGCTGGCACAGCTAAGGATGAAGAGGAGGCTGGAAGATAGGACTGCTACGTGATAGGCTGGGCGGGATTCATGTTCTGGTCCTGCATCCCGTTTTTTGTCGATGACAAACCTAGGATAGGTCATCAGTTCTTCTCCCACAAGGGAAACAAGCATCCATGGCCTCATTCCAACCTACAACAAATTACCTTTGTTCTTCCAATTAATTTAGCCTTCTGCTTAGTGTGCAGCAAATGTATAATTAGCTCTAGAAAGACAGAAATGTTATTTCAAAAAAACTGTTTGAAATATCCCAAAGAGGCATTCCAGTAGGCTTTACTCAGTGTTCCTTTATCTCCATTCCCACTTTAATTACCAATGAGCCTCCTTGTTTAATACTATTTTATGGAGCTCTTCTTTCCTTCTCTGCTGCTATTAGAAAGTTGCTGATGTGGAAAAAACATGGAAGGTGTCATGAGAAGAATCATGGCAGAATGAATTCATTTTGAAAAATCACTATTCAAATCTAAAGTGGAAGCTTGGGATTTTTTGGTCTGAAACACTAGAACACTGAGGAACAGGGATGAATTCAAAGCAGAAGAATGCCGAGTCTGCCATTCTTCCTTTTATTGCTTGGGGAAATGCGAATAGCATGATGGGTGGAACATCATCTCTCTTGACCATGTATTCTCTTATAAGAGCGGAACAGTGCAGGCATAAAAGTATGACACAAATTTGACTTTCACTGTACTCAGAAATTGTGCTTATCCTGTGTTTGTCAAGATGGGGGTTGAAATTCACGTGAATATAAGAAGAGATAAGGCTGTGGTTTTCCTCCAAAAGTGAGAAAACAGTGTGATCTGTGACTTTCATCTGTGGATTCCCTGCCTCACCATCCCTAAAGTCACGGGTCTTTAATATTCCAAACTGCCACCTGAGCTGCTGGGAGGAGGAGGACATCGGTAATGCACTCATCCATCCCAGCTCACTCATGGTGCCAGCCCACAGGAACAAAAAGACCTGTTTCCTCACACCATTCTGATTTTGCCTCATTGAAGTGAGTTGTTTCTGATTTGTGCTGGGATAATAAAAGAGAATAAGATTTTTGCAGAGGAAAACAGAGATGCTACAGGATTCTTGTTTTGCCTGGAAAGAAGTTTGAAATCTTCTATATCTATTTTTGTAGGAGCAAGTGGGCCAGGAATGCTGCTTCCTATTTGGTCACCAACACAATCTCATTGCTAAGTTTCTCACCCATTTCACTCTTTAGTCACCAAATTTACGGGAAGTAACATACCTTCTGATTGTTGTACTGCTTGTGTTCAATTTTGCAGTACCTTTCTACCCCCATTATATCCCTAAAATGCTGTACATATGTGCCCATGTGGTTTTATCCATAGTTGATATGCAGCCTATGTACTGGGTTGGAATACTGCTATCAGCAGTGATTTAAGACATGAAGTAAAAGATACCGCTGTGTCCAGTTTTAACACCATGGGGAATTTGGTTGCGGTCAGACCCTGTACTGCAACAAGAGGTCACGTTCACGAAGGTGCTAATATTGACATGTGTCTGTCTATCTCTTTTAGACTGAGGTCAGAGAATGACTTCCCTTAACAAAAAAGAGCTGTGAAAAAGGAAGCACACCATGAAGGAGACTGGCTGTGAAAAACTGAAGGACTATGTCTTCCTTTGCTTAATTATGTAACTTGTAAAGTGCTTCCCCTAAGCCTAAGCAAAATGTCTTTGGCATCTTTCAAGATGTCTCTTCATCCCCAGTTGATTATCAAGTGTTCTACTTAAACATCCAGAAACCAGGCAGCACAGCCTGGAATGTAATTCACTGCTGGGTTGGGAAGTCACACTGAAATGACCAAGAAGTTTAGGACAGGAAATGAATTATGCCATTATGCCCAATTTCAACTTCACAGAAATTTTGGGAGGCAGATTGTCAATACCCAATCTACAACCAGGTCATTGGGCTATCAAGGCTGGAGTTGAAAAGCACCCTGGATCTTGCCATCTGGTAAGGCCTATCGGTGGCACTACTGCCACGGTGTCTGAGCATCTAATGACTACAAGGAGTAAGGATCTCAGCTGTACTTCTCATCCAGAACCTGATTCTTTCCTTAACACTGCGCTGAAGCGTGGCTTCATTACAGAGAGTAGAGTGCCATCTACTGAGTCAGGCTGACAATGTGTTTTTGTACCTTCCTCAAAAACATGAAATGATCTTCTACATTTATCGATTTATCCTAGTGCTCTCTGCTGACTATTCATTTAAGATAGCGCTCTCTGCTCTTTCATTTCAGTCTGAGTCCTCCTATATGTTCTGTCTAGAGCTGAATACACTAACAATAAATAATGGACAATAACTTAGCGTCAGTAGTACAGAATACTCACACAAGCAATTTTGAAATCACATTATTCCAACCACTTTCCTGTATGGTTTTGTGTCATTTTGAAGACTATTTGACAGGTTTCATAGAAACTGTCTAATCTTTATCCAAATCACATATATTTCCATCAGCTTTTAGGCTCTTTTATAGTTGGATAGCTCTTGAACTCTTAGCTGTTTTGGAACTATTATTGTATATGCCATTTACTCAAAAGCTTCCCAGTTATGCTGACAAACATATACAGAACATGGCTGTTCTGAGAGAGGAAGGGAATATGGCATCTATTTGATGGGCCAGAATCCTCCAGTAAATGGAGAATGATTCTTCACTCAAACAAACATTGAGGTTTTCTATAGCTAATGAATTAAATGGTATTGTCCTGGGTATTTTTAAAGGCTATACGCATCTGTCATCTAAAGGGGAAAATGGATGAGATTTGCTCTTCTCGTGTAACCTGGGAGGTTTGCTATCCCACGAGCTCTAGGGTTGACAGTTGTAAATGCTGTAGTGCTGCTTCACTCCTTCTCTTCAGGCAATAAATCTGTTCCTGCTCTTTGGAACAGGAAAAATCAAGGGATTGTTCTTGCTGTCATCACGAGGCTCTGACTCCAGTGTAACAACCACAGATTTGTGGGTTGTTAAACTATCTTGCTAAAGGCTGTGGAGACAAGGAAGTCTGGCTCTGAACCTTACCCAAACTCGGGCTAGGCTCGCTCTGGCCTATGTGTCTGCTTGCTGATGTGATCCCTTCAGAAGCTAATCACTTCCAACAACTATATCTCAAAAGTGGTAAAATCAAAGCAATGGCTAAAGTTGAAGATTTATGTATTTTCTGTGCAAGCCAGCTTACGTGGACTCTCAAAAACCTGGACTAATTTCACACTGAAGCAACACTTCGGCTGTAATAAGCCCCTGTAATAGAAATGTAGCACCAATCCAAAGATGTCTGCTCACAAAAAAACCCATATTTCTGCTGCTGAACCTATGGAGTATTTCCTCTCTTAGCAAGATTTTTGCCACTCAGTTGACGATTCCGTTCTATGCACTAGAGAACAGTGGGAATCTAATCAGTTAACATTACCATAAGACTAGGATTTAACAAACAGCCATTGCAACAAGTAAGATGGGCTGATGTTTAAATAGCAATAGATATTTGGGTGAAGATTAGATGATTTTTAGTCATGGATCCAAATTCCTTAGTTAAATAAAAATTCTAGTGACATTTCTGCAATAATTCTGAGGAATTATACTGTGTGTATTTAGTTTGTGATAAAGCTTAACCTGGAGAATCTCCTGCTACAGAAGTACAAGAGCCTTGTTTATCATAAAAAAGTTGACCTGCTTGACCTGTTCTCACTGTTTCTGGTCTTCCAGCTTGGCATGCATCATCCAAAGTGCAAAGAATTACAAGTTGAGCATCATCCTTGAGGCTGATCTGAGAGGATGGTCAAGTGGGAGTGCTCCAGAATCACAAAACCTCACGGAAATTTCTATCACTGAGCATCTGTAAGAACAGTTAAACTAAATCTGTCGGACTTCATAGCATAGTTATGCTTTTGAGCAGACAGAAAGCTAGCTGACTTCTCAAGGTACTTTCCAGCATTTTCCATGCTTCTAAAGACTGAGTCATAGAAAACAGAGCTAGAAAAACCTTGATATGCCGTAATTGTGGTTAGCAGTTCCAATTTCCCATTTAACAGAAACAGTTTTCAAGTAGACTTGCGTTGCGTGGCACATAGCCTTTCCCAGCTTTAAAGAAAAGTTCCAATAATTGTATATTTATGCAATGCTGTGAGTGTGTGTTCACCCGTCACCTTGGAGTTGGAGATACTGTTCGCAGTACCCTGAGGTGAAGCATATATCATCTATGTCCTTGCAGTGAGGGCATGCGCCCTCGACCCTTTCTCCCTCTGAGAGCTGAAACTCCCTGTTTATCTCCAAATAACAATTTTTCTACTCTGACTCAGTTAATACATGCTAACCTTAGTGTAAACATTTTTTCATAGATAAATTCCCTCAGGAAAACTTTCTGCATGATTTTTGTGGAGTTACTTAGCTGTAATCACGCAGAATTCTCTGGGTTTCAAGCCGTGTGCCTCCTGCAGAGGTGTTCTGCCTGCTAATGATAGGCACTCAAGCTGTTCATTTTGTTTAGGCAAGGACACTTGAAGGACAACTCTCTACTTTTGCCGTCCCTTCCTACCTTGTACAAGAGAAACTGGAGAACTTTTGCAAAGTGTCACAGTCCTTTTGCTTAGTAAACATTCCTTGGAAAATATATGGGGTTTGCTATCAAGAACGAGCCACTTGTTTCTGTGGTTTTTAAGAGATTGCTATAGGGAGATATTTCCATCCTTTTCTGAGGCAAGCTGTAAAACAGTAAGAAAAAGACTAGCTGATACCAAAAATGAAAGCTTTCTGTCCTCAGAATGAAGATTCATTACACAAACACCAGGCAGATCTTTAAGAGTGAATTCGGAGTATGCAGTGAAAATAACGGTTCGCTTATTTCCAGGCAAAGCTGTCTCCTTCAAATTATTGGCTCCTTCTTATAGGAACCAGGCTGATGTAGCAGGGTTTTGGAACAGCCCTCTTGCAAACATAGAAAAGGTTGCTGTGGTCTTTGCTGTGCCACTATGTAGCATCGCATTACACTTCTTCTGCCTTCTCCAAGGGAGGCACAAGCCTCGTGAATCCCTCTGCTACCTAAAACGACAACTGCCCTGTGGGTAACTGGCACTGAATCATATCTACATGTTCATTTAAAGGGGCAGAGACTTGCATCTATGCCAACTGGTTTTTGGGATGTGGATACATGTGCTGTACACTGCCCCCATCTCCCTGTGCCTTCTGCGAAGGGCGCAAGTACGTGTTACACCCTTCTGCTAGATGAGTGCTTAGTCTGAGATGCTTGGGAATGCATATTCCAACAGTGGACTATTTTTACACGCAATATGTCTTGAACAAGAAAAGGTAATGAATCACTTTACCAGCTGTATGCATGCAATTAATAAAGCATTAATAATACAGGGGATGGTAGCCCCTGTGTTAACGTTGCCTGCCGGCTAAATTCCTATAAATAAATTCCTCCTCAAATTTCACTCATGTCTTTGCTAACGCTCGGAATACAAAATCATTAATCCTGCAACAGTAACTCTGTCTCCTTGTTTATCTGCTGTGTCGTTTCCTTTAGTGGTGAATGAATGGAACCTGGGGCCGTGTTAGAGGCTTCAAAACATGCAGTGTGCTTCAGTGATCCAAACCCCCTAATATCTTCTCATTGCAGGGTTGTACACAGCGAAACAAAGTCAGCACAAAGAATAGAGAAAAGTTTGCAGAAACTGGAGGTGCAGGAAACGCAAAGAGGAAAATGAGCAAATAGCTTCTGGTGCCTTCAGACTCAGCTGTCTGGATCCTAAAATTTCTGCAGCAAGGTACGTGGCGACTGCTTGCGCTCCCTGCCCAGAGAGACAGGCTGTTTGTCTGTGTAACAGTTTAGTTTGAAGAGATTTAGTTGATGCTTGATAATTTCT
>NW_009647581.1:121156-132242 GCF_000708025.1 Charadrius vociferus
CTGTTATTGATGTTAAATAATCATTCTTTCCAGGTATAAAACATGGGGTTCCAGTGGGGAAAACCTGCAGGAAAAGCCAGCGAGGTGAGTACGTTTGGGTATTAAACATGGCTGAGACAGATTTCAAATTCTAATCATGACTTTTCCTGAAGTATTTGTTCTGCCCTATCAGCTAATACAGCAATGGTGCATGTATCAACATCCTGAAATTGAAACAGAGATCAAGGGTATAGGGTATAAATTGGTTTTACAGCATAACGTTAAATAATCAAACCATGCTGGAGCAGCCTCTGTGACAAAATGACTTACATTTTTGGTGCTGCTTCTTAAATGTGATTATGCATTTTAATTGTTTAACTTCAGTCTCTGGAGTAGTTTCAGAGATGTTTTAAAATAACCTATGGCATGAAGAGCATCCTGATTTTTAAATACGCCTCAGGTTCAATAAATTTGTTTGTAATTTCGTGTGATGTGTGAAACAGTGATTTTGTTCAGTGCTTTCAGGGGGGGGCGAAGCAGGATTTCCTAAAACACACTGGATCAACAAGGCTACAAATTTGTAAAGACGGTAGAAATTTCCATTCTATTTGTTGTCTTGTATCACTGGAAGAACACAGAGCTCCTATAAATTTCACGGTGTTTGGAAGAACAGGACACTTCTGCTAGTCTGAGCCTTAGGAGCAACAACACTGGGACATAAAGGGCCTCCAAGTAGAGATGCAGAGGTGCCTGGTTTTTATTGCTCCTCTCCTTCAGCCATTCATCTGGTCGTTATCTCCAGGAAGCAGAACCCTATCCCCAGTTCCAGGTGGCGCAACCAAATGCAGAACCAATTTCAAACCTCAGTGAATGTACTTCAGCAGTGTCCATGTCCCCTCCCATGAACATGAGGCAGGAACGGGTTAATCTGTAAACACATCTCACAAGCTCAATAGTGTGTGAAAACTGAGATTTAAATCTGCACTTTATTTGTTTTTGCTCCCGACTATGCAGAGAGCAGAAAATCATAATTTATAGTGCCAGTTGTCAGTATTTATAACTAAATCCTTGCTTCAAACACTGGAAAGATAATAATAAAATAAAAAAAGGCAGATGGTGTCATTCTGCTAAATATTGTTTACTGTTGCCTGTTTTAGAAGTGCTCAAAATGGAATTTAAACGAAAGCTTTGTTGTGCAAGTGACAGACCTTCCCTTCAAGGGCTTCAATTTAGTCCATTTCTTCCTAATGAGTGACACTAATAATCTAGCTCGTCAATCACCTTGGATCCCAAACAGTGTCTTTAGTGGGGCTGTGGGGGGAAGGCCTTGAGCATGTCTGGGATCTCTGTGAAGCAATTAAAACTTCGTGGTCGTATTCACTTCCACAGTTGCTCAGTAGTAAAGTCTTAAACCGCTCTCTTGATTTTTATTTAAAAGTGGTTCTGAACTGAAAGAAATGTGAGGACCTTGTATAAAAATAAATTTAAGAACATTTAAAACTAGATTATCACCAGTACCCCAATCATCTCCGCCGCTGCCACCTGCAGCGCTCAAAGAATTGAAGAGCTCTTGCTTATGGATTCTGTACTGCTTCTGAATACATTTTTTATTAAAATGTTCAGTTAAAAAGGTGAGAATTGGGGCTACTCGTGAAGAGCACAATTCTGTACCTTCTCATACAATGGGGTAACACTAATAATTTGGAAAAAAGACTTGCCAGGAATTTCCAGAGCAGTGAATCCTGTTCAAGGATACGTTAATTGTATTTTAAGATGCACCCAGTTCTCAGTTGCATGGTACACTTGTCAAATTTATTAAAATGACACATCTATTTGTAACCCTCTGATAAGAACCTGATTAAATTTTTTGCCTGACTTGCTGGAGATCCCAGTGATGTCCCTTCTAATAAATGTCGATTGCATTTGTCATTAATTTTAACATTTGCAGTCCCATTAATTTTTTAAGAGCATTTGGTCTGATTTATCATGTTTTGTGTGTCAATAGCAGGAGGGCTGGCTTCACTGGAAAAAGTGTAAGGTTTTGGTTTGGTTTTTCCCTCCTGATATCACATTAACATTCATTAACAATCACTCTTTCAGTTGTTGGAACTAGGTATTTTTTTAAAAGATAATAACATGATTGAGGTCCTGTACTTGTGTTTCTCAGCATGAGCTTAGGTGAGGAATCACTCAGGGTGTTTTATCTTTGGTGGCCAGTCATTACAAATTTACTGCTCTGTAGAGCCAGGGAGAAATTCACATGCTTTTTCCTGAAAGATCTGGTGATGAGCCTTGAAGGGTCTTCTTTCTGGTACTTCACAAGTGAGCAAAATCCTTGCAAAATCAATCAATCTTTTTGTGAAGATCAATGATATTTGCAGTTTGGGGCCTTAGATATTTAATTATTGCTGTGCTCTTTGATTAATTTTTTTTTGTTGCCTTCTAGAACTAAAGAATATTGTTTAGAGTGAACATGTTTTGAAGAGAGGATTTGGCTGAATTTCTGCCTCTTACGGTCTAACTGAATTGGGCACCTGCTGTATGATACAAAACTCCTGTTTTATAGCAGTGGGCAAACTAAAAGAATTGCCGTTCTGCTGTTGAGCAGCCTCTCGGGAAGCTAACGAATGTTCCTTCACTATTGCCACTGGGATGTGTTGTATGTCAGAGCCGAGACCATGGTGGTCACTTCATCACACACGGTCTTCAAACGAGGAGTCTTAAATGCCTAGAAATTAGCAGATAGCCTCATGTCTTAAAGTTGGTCTCTTTTTCCTCTGTATTATCAGTTGCTTTAATGTTCCCAAACTACACCATGTCTGTCCTGGATATACTCGGCCTGCTGACTTCTCAAAGTGCATGTAAAAATAAACGAACAAACAAAAACTTCCTGGAAAGCTTCCTGTGATGCTCCTAAGGAGCTGATGTTTCTATGCCAGTGGAGAGAGAACTGCTGAATTCAGTGATTTCCTCCAGCGTGGTGGTGCAGGTTAAAATGCAAAAAGCTTCCCATGTATGCTTTAAAGAGACAGGGATGTGGTCTTCAAAACCAGACAGGTCTGCAACAGAAATAAGTGAAATATTTATTAGAGCTCTGTGGGAACCAGAAACCTTTATCCTTTGGGAAATTTGTATTCTTAGAGAGAGAGGAATTGGACTGAGGTGTAATGTTACAAGTGAAAACTGAGGTGCTCTGCAGGTGAATTACTTTGAGCCGGAGTGAGAGAAAATGTCAGCTGGCAGAATCCCAGGCAGATCTTCATCAGGAATCCACCCAGCCACAGCTGACAAGATTCCTGCATACCCATGAGGCAGCATTTGGACAAACATTTCTCCGCTTGACACCTACATATAACAGAACGCTATGCTGCATCAAAATTTGGGATGTCTTTCACTGAAGACAAGCATTCGATGCAGCACATGGGGTTTTTTCTGGTCAAAACTCTGAAGGGAATTCAGATGTGAAGGAGCAGATCCTCATCTTGCCAGTACACCTGCCTGCCTGCCTGTTTTAGGGGACAGGCAAGAAGTGCTACACAGTCTGTCTCAAGTGTTTTTGCAGGTCACTTCAGAAAGATTTACATCTAAAGCCTGGCTCAGCCACTCATCCGCTGTGAAGCCTGAAGTTATTTTTCTCATTTCTTTTGACTCCATTTTTCAGGTAGCCCTTTGCCTGTTTTCTCCATTTTGGCCATAAGAGGATGGATTATTTTGTTATATTTTCCATATCTTTCCGGAGGCTTGCACAAAAGGCTCACGGGTCCTCCATCCAGACTTGTCATATGAACATCTATAAATCTGAGACCTGAGAAACACCTAACTCCATCACTTCTCCAGTTGCTATTATTTCGAAGAGGATTTAATCGCTTGAGCAAGGATTGTATATTCTACAGCTTTGTAAACTGAAGAATTTTTTACATACGTATCTAACTACAAGAGCTTTGTAAATAAAATTGTCAGGTCTGTAGCAAAATGACATAAAAGAGCACTTTCTATTAACCCAGGTGCATTTTTCAGAGAGACAATTCCTGTTTAACCTTTCTTCTCTCAGAGTGCTTCTAAGATGTAAAGTTTCTATTCCCATGCTTGATTTTCCTAATGACCTAATTTCATTACCTTTGCATCAGTCAGAAAAAATAAATAAATAAATCAGCAAGCATCGGGTCTTTTCAAAGTACAGTAAGGCTTAAAGCTCAGGAAGGGATTTGTGTATCCTATTAACTTTCTTAATTGTAAACAAAGCCTCAGTGTCTTGTGTAATAACCACATTTCAAAACAGCATGTGGCTCATTAAAGTCCTCACATCTGAACTTGTACATTAAAGGTAACTGAATAATTAATCTTTGTAGTGTTCCTCCTATTAGTGAGAGTGTGCCCACTAGGAGGCAGTATCTGCTAGAGAGTTATAATCTCGAGGAAAAGTAAAAAGCTTTATTAAATAATTCCATGTGAATACCTCCAGGAAAACTGCGGACCCAGGTGTAGTTTTAGAGCGCGAGTGGACAGTGTCTCTGGCCTTCGTTACAGGTGTTTCACAGCAAAGCCATATGGAATCAAAATTATTTTCTTTTTGAAGGCAGTGTCTGAATTCCTTGAGCTTTCAAGTTGGGAGGAAGAACCAGGCAGTGACTTCAGCGCTGCCCCAGGCTTTGGGACAGGCGGGTTAGGTCTCTTACTGATTTCCACAGTCATCTCAGGCAAACCAATTCCCTGTGCTTCAGTCCATCTGGGGAAAGGGACCAGCGGTACTTTACTGGGAGCGTTGCGACAGTAAGTGTAGAGGAGGACAGATAACATGAATTTGCACAACTGTTCCCTGTCTGCACTGCCAACAATAGATCGCGAGAGTTGCAAGACGAAGTCCAAGTGCTTTCTCCTGAGCTCCGTCCCAAAGCAGGCAGCAGTGGCGGCACTGGTCTGTGCCAGGCGCCTGGGAGACCCGGGCTCAGCTCAGGGAAAGGAGGGCTTCGAAACCAGCGCTTCCAGACAGCAGTGTTGGGGTTTAGTGTGACTCTCTGGCCTATAACCAGCTTCATTTAGTGCATGGACCAGATGGTATTAGTTGAAGAACTGTCTGTGTGCAGTCTTTTTTACCATATATTGTCTTCAGAGCAGAGATTAAATGAAAAATCCTCTTAAGGATACCATAATTCTGGTTCACTTATCAGTTGGCCCAAGTGTTTCAATACACGGATTTATTGTAACAGTGTTCCTCTGTACTGAGGGATTATCACTCCTGCTAAAGATGGGAATTAAGACACCAGACAAGAGGAGAGTTTCAAATTTATTTCTGTTGCACAGCGTGAAATGCATGGGCCATGCAGCTCCTGTGATACTCAGCTTGTTTCTGGGTTCTCAGGTCTCAGCTGGAGCATTCGGGAAACAATACTGCTGTTAATGATTGGCTATGAAAACTGTTGTTGAAAACTTGCATGGTGTCACTCATAATTCCTGCCATAGAAAAAAAAAGATTCTGTTTGCTGTTCTTACTGTAGATCTTTTGTGAAAGAGCATCTATAGTTAGTAGTTGCCTGGAAAGTTTGGAAACAATGGCTTTTTCCTCAGTAACAGCTGCAATTGAGCTCTGAAGAGTCAGAGTGGAAGAGAAGCAGGGGTTGAAAAGGACGGTGGTAATGGAAATAGGGAGTAGAAGTGGTGACAGGTGACAGCAGAAACAATGGAGAGCTTGAGGAACCCAGGAGCAGGGGGTTGTCTTCTCCATCCTGACCTGTCCTTCCTTTTCCCCATAAATGCCGGACCCGTAGACTCGTTCTGTGTAATTCCATACCTTGTGCTCACTTACGCACAGTAGCTTTGCTGTCCTCTTACGAGCTGCTTGGGCTGGGACAGGAAAGAACGCAGGAAGCAGCAAGTTCAATAGGGTGCGTTTGCCATCTATTTCACCTCCTCCTAGATGGCACCTATCAAACCAGACTGTTTCCCCGCTTGCAGGCAGGCGGGAGGCAGAGGAGAGCAGACACACATGCGGGCAGAGCAGTCCCTTGTGGTGCCGCAGCACGGGGCTGCTGTGCCTGTGAATGACAGCAGGGCTGCTCAAAGCTACACCAGCTTTGAATGGCAAACTGGAAAACGCAGCATCCACCACGCCTGCTTGTACAAGGAAATCAGAGTTTCCTGACTACAGTCAGACTACGCAGTTTGACTGAAATGAATACATGAAACATCTTTCTTTACATTTGAAAAAGAAAAAAAGTCCCTGTTCACCAGCTTGATCCTAACTTTTTTTTTTTCTTTGCAAGTGAGGCAGCCCAGTGGAAAGGACAAACATTTGTCAGATAAGATGGGAACCAGCAGATTCAGAAAAAAAAACACCACACCACTACTATTTTGTAAAGTGTTATCAATTCCATATAAAGTAACACTTAAGAAGAGTCATCTTCTGCTTTGTGTATTAAACTAACTGCACTTTAGGAAATTGTGACCAAAAGGGATTCTACTTTGGCTTGCGTGTGCTGTTTATATGTAGAAGCTCTATCACTTGTTTGGAGTAGGAATAAAAAATGTTTCTCAAAAATACACAATATTTAAAGAGCTACAAGTAACACCTCCCTGTCTGAAAGGCTTGGTTTGAACTGAATTGTTACTTTTCAAAATCAGTTCAGTATTAAATTACTGAGGGAAACTATCCCCACTAAAAAGTGTTTCAAATCTAAAAGCTGAAATAATTTTCCAGTAAGTTTTCTGACAAAATAAACTTCAGGAAAGCAGGCTTTATACTGCTGTATATAGGGTAGTGCAAGCATAGAATCATAGAATTGTCTAGGTTGGAAGAGACCCTTGGGATCATCGAGTCCAACCATCTACCCTACTCTACAAAGTTCTCCCCTACACCATATCCCCCAACACCACATCTAAACAGCTCTTAAACACATCCAGGGATGGTGACTCCACCACCTCCCTGGGCAGCCTATTCCAGTGCCCGACCACTCTCTCTGTGAAAAATTCTTTCCTAATGTTCAGTCTAAACCTACCCTGTTGGAGCTTGAAGCCATTCCCTCTTGTTCTGTCATTAATTACCTGTGAGAAGAGACCAGCACCAACCTCTCTACAGTGTCCTTTCAAATAGCAAATTCAACAATGACCATTTCTCCTACAAGAAGATGGCCAGATGAGAACTTAGAGTGGTATAAACATCATACAAAATGACCCTCCGCTTTAATACGCTTCCCTGTGAATTTCATCTATATTGTAATTACCTGGTAAAATCCAGATTTGACAGGGTATGAATTGTGCTCACCCTTCTGTTATACAAAACACACCTATGATCTGGACTATCTTTAAGCAGCAGCTGTGCTGATGTCTTTCTATAACTTACAACTAAATACAATCTCACATATAATGATATACTTATGCTACATTTTGCTTTAATACATATGACCTAACTATTTGTTACCACATAATAGTTTATTAGATTTTTAAAATGACATTACAAAGAGCCTAAGGCTGGTATTACAAGGTATATTGATACATTTCCCGTGTTCACAAAATTCCCCTATTATTACGAGCTTTTATTACAATTTCCCGTTTTGAAAAATGACCTGTCATATTGCGTTCATAATCCATAGGCGCTAATTTGGTGGCATTCAAAGAGCAGTCTTAAGTGTGGTCCACATATAACTGCCGACTGCCACTAATGCTTTCTTAAATTTATACTTCAAGCTGGAGGAGCGTTGCAGTGATTGTCAGTAATACCTGACATTGGTCATTTTTCTTCATAAGTGACATAGTACAGACTGTTCTAAATATACTTTTCATTGCCAAAATACTCTAATGTAACCCATTAATCTCCAGGCCAATAAACGTGGATATGACTATAAAAGCAAACGCCTTTCTAAACCAAATACTTTGAAGAGTTCCAGCCAGCTGTTATTCAAAGAGAAGTGAGGCTTTACAATTCTAACTGGGTTCTCTCCATTTTGCTGCTCAGTGTATCATTGTTGGTTAGCAAACTGTTCAGCACAAGCCAGGCATTTAAACAGAAAGACCACATAGACACTGCCTCCATCCCATCCCTATTCTGCCCAGTATCACTATTGTAACCGTAATTATCGTTCAAAGGCGATGCTAAAGGACACATTATCAGTTTCAAAGTAAAGTTTTACAGTATTAAAAAATTTAAATCCCATAGTGAGATTTTTCATAGTTAACAGTTCCTTTTCTGTCTAAGTAGAACAGATTTGAATGGCAGTGGTTGCTCAACTGTGTACAGATGTCTCTAATGTTAAATCTCTATTTCTGGTTTACGTTCCAGGAACATACAGGTTAAGGTAACACCAAGAGAATGAGATATGATTTTGATGTTCGACATCTTATGTTCCCCAAATCACCTTATTACATTTATGAGAAAACAACACATAGTCCTCAACTAGAGCTAAGATTAATGCTAAGTTTCAATCTTGTGCTTCACTCCACAAAGTTACATAGGACAAGTTAAGATTTCCATTTACCAGGAGTCACTACATGTTTAGCTATTGAAAAAGAAATGTCTAGAAAAAGTGTAAGAAAGAGAAAAATGTGACTTCACAAAAAAATACACCCAGTTGAGATCCATAAGATCTGTGTTTTAATAACACAACTAATTGATCCTCGTAACAAGAATTCAAAAAGTGAAATTACAGTACACAAATCAAAATATAAACTAACCTATCCCTAACTATACAATATACATTAGGAATGCAAGCTCTGTAACAATATAAAAATGCTTTTACACACAGTAGTTGCAAAAAGCTGTTCTGTAATTCCAAGGATTTGTAGGAAAAAAAATGAGAAGTCTTCCAGGATTCATCTTAAGTTACTGGCAACCTGTTGGGGAAAAATAATGAAAAAAAAAAAGTATCACTGAGAAGAATTAAGAGAATAATGCTCATCAGAAATTTTCATTTGTGGGGTTCAGGCTAAGGGAACGGGCACCGGGGCCATTGAAGCCCATAATATTTTGTATTTCTGTCAAAGCATCACAAAAATAGGTGCCTTAACAAGCAAGACACATACCCCTTCCACACACACACGCTTACTATACAGGCTGCATAGTATTCTAGACGTCACCTCAGAATTTCAAGCTTAAGAGAGGCTGAGACCTATCTTACCTAGCCACCTTAAAAAAAGTTACCTTCCATGGATTACAAAAATCAAATTCTATAGAAACTGAAGTGAAATCTTAGGGGTCACTAATTATAATTATGCTCTACAGACACACCTTGTTTATGCTGTGATAGTTTTGGCACTCTTGCATTACCCCCATCTTCTGAATGCCTTTAGCAATTTTTGTCAATGCTGTGTGTGGTCCTACCTGATCACTTCAATTTATTTACATGCTTTTGTACTAGGCTTGCCAAGTAGAGGAAATATCTACTTCCCTAATGTTTTTGTGTAATATAGGGGCAAGTTATCAACTGAGAAATTACATAAGTATAATATATATAATAATATCACATTTACCTTTCAGTAAGACATTTCTTTTTCCAGGGAGCGTTGCCCTAGAATACACCTTGCCTCATGTCTGAGTGTTGCCTTACACTGTCCGAGTCAGGATCTGCTGCTTTGCCATGGTGTGTGCAAGTCACGTACGCCCAGCAAGCGCCTAACTTACACAGGAGGAATTTACAGCTGATCGACAGTAGCTCACTTGTTAGCCCCTGTGCACATCAGTGAGTCTACAGGCTTTAGCAGCTTAGCAGGAGCTGAAGTCTACAGGATGGAGCAGAAGATGGAAGAGTAGCACCATGCTCACACTAGCTTTGGAGCTATGGAAGTCGGAGCAGGTGTTGGTAACGTGCAAGAGATTATGCTCCTTTTCAGAAGGCTCAAATATGATGAGAGAAGGGAAGAGAACAGCTTGCTTTGCTACTGATGTTTTTCCCTATCTCTTCTCCTTCCCATGCTGCAAAGACAGTCATTAATTCAGATCTTACTAAGAGTACCAGAGTGAGTAACAGAGGATGAATATAGCTACCACACTTCCTCAAAACTAACTCTCCTCCCAGTATTGGTGAAGAAAACATCCTTGCTGAAGAGGCTAGTAGGAGTCTGCTGAAGGGAGCTTTTTAAAGCTTCTTGGATTATAATGTACAGAGCTGCTCTGAATTATTTTCAGACTACTTCACAAAACAAAGGAAAAAGTCCATCTACTTTAAAGTCGGTAATATCACATGACCTGAGGATTTGTTTCAAGGCTAGCAAGCAATTGTCTCACTTTAACTCTTGTTAGCAGCAGGGGTCTTGTTCTCGCCTTCCAATTCTTCCACCCCCGCCTGCGTCATGAGGTCTGCTATGTTCTTCTCCAGGTCGTCTATGCGACAGCTCATGTCATCAAGTTCACTGGAGTTAAGGAATATCACTGCAATCCAGTAGCGGTTGGGGTTTTTTGTTTGTTTTTAGTTACTTCTTTGCTCAAACTCTTACAGTCACTTTATCTTACAAATCCCACTGGTAAATACACTTTAAAATACCTATGATTCTGTACTGTATAGCACCTATCTGACTTTAAAAAAAGGATATTTCTTCCAATTATTTGGTCAGACATGGTTTGAAATTTGTCCTGCATTTGCTGAAGCAATGTCTGCACCTAATAGAAAGGAAAAAAAAAAAAAGTAATCTATTTTGTTTTCATTAAAGAGGTTGTTACAGTATTTAATCTCGTGTGATGAGGCAAGTACAATGTTTTCTTTCATCACTGAGCTCAGCTGTGCACAAACTTTGCAGTACAATTCCATATTTAAATAACATTTTACATACACAGGAAAACTGAGGGTCACCGTAAATAACTTTAAGAGCTAGAAAATACCTGTGTTCCACAACCAGGACTAAACCCCCAACAGCAGCTCCCAGCGTCCTATGCCAATGATGCAATAACACTTTTTTCGGTATCAGAAGAGCAGCCCTCCTCCCCACACTCCCAAACCCTTTGGCTCTTAACCACATCCCCCCCCAGACACAGACAAGTCCTCCCTGCGCAGGGGTGCCCAGCTGCCCCGGCTGCCAGCCTGGGAGGCGGCACCAGCACAGCCCTTCAGGTGAGCGAGTGGCCTTAGCGCTGCCACGGGAAACAGGACTGTGACCGCGCTCCGCCCGAGCGGCCCCCGAGGGA